>NC_053170.1:7100745-7320745 GCF_016835505.1 Polypterus senegalus | reverse complement strand
ACACACGGCAGGAACAAACCCTGGACAGGGTGCCAGTCCATCACAGGGTGAACACACACAGACATGAATGTGCACGCACCCAAACTCACACACACGCACACACACACAACCCTCTCTGGCTGTCCATTTCCTGTGCACTCTTTGTCCTGCCTCAAATTAACTGACACAAAACAGTAACTTATCCTGTAGGGGGCACCATTTCATCTCCAAATTTACTTGGATGATGGACTAAGAAAAAATATCAGATTCCAAAATGTTTTATGCTGTGATTAATGACAGAAAGTGAAAAAACTATTTTCATTTAAAACGATAATGTTGAACAAAGACAATAAAAGCAAGCTGGTGTGCTGCTTCACTTCTTAATCCCGGGGGCCGTTACTCACAGATCAATACAGCGGCGGCCCTAATAGTAAACGCTGAGACAAACAGCATGAA
The DNA here is from genome assembly GCF_016835505.1 of Polypterus senegalus. Lineage (NCBI taxonomy): Eukaryota > Metazoa > Chordata > Cladistia > Polypteriformes > Polypteridae > Polypterus > Polypterus senegalus. The sequence goes on along the minus strand of NC_053170.1, from coordinate 7,320,310 downwards.
TAAGTGGAGACTCCAGCAGGTGGACCTGACACCTTCTATCCGGGGGTCAGCAGTTCAGTGCCTGCCAGTTGAGGCAGGAATCCCATCATCCAGAGAATCTTCTCAAGTTATTTTTCTTGAGGGTCTCCTTTTTCTTCTTCTCTCTCTCTCTTTTTTTTTTTTTTCCAAGGACCACCAGATTTGTTTTCACAGGAGGGCTTCATCTCCCATGACATCATAATGGGGCCCTTCTGCCTGTCTGCCTGACAGCGCCCCCTGTGGGAGAGGAAGCTGACTGAGTATTGGAGCTACGCTTTACAGATCATGAGGGACCTTAAAAGATGGCAAAGCCGAAGCAGTTACTGGTCTGCGGAGAGGTGGGGGGCTTCAAGCAATTTTCGGTGTGACTAATGACCTACAGTTGGCATCTCAGAGCCCACCGCTGCCTCTGCTTCTTTCAGAGGAAGACGGCGCCTTCTGCTAAAACACTTAAGTGGAGACTCACATCTGTTGTTCCACTTTTGGGGTTGCGGGCTGATGGAGGTCACTCAGAAACAGTCACACTAAGGGGAAAAAAAAAATAACAGAAAAATGTCTTTTTTTTGCTTAATCAGTGACCCCCGAACTGGAGAAATGGGCTGGGACTGTGATGGGACCCACTTGAGACACCCACCTAGGAGGCCCTTGTCTCTGTGCTGGAGCAAGGCTTCTGAACTTTGGGGGGAAGCCTAGTGGGTGGCAGCAGCCCCCCCTCAACAATAACCCCATCCCCCTGACCCCCCCACCATTGTAATACACACCCCATGCAAAACAAACACAAATTCAAAGGTCTTAACAGATGTGCTATATGAGCTGGCATCAGGGTAGGAGTCTGATTTTAGGACCTGCGCAGGCGGATCAGTGGAGTCGCATTCTTGCTGAACGAGGGTGCCAAGTTGGCATCGTCAACACTGGCAGACTGTGACGGGCCCCACTGACTGACGGTCACATCACTTGCTGCACGCCTGTGTCGCTCTCATTTATTTGAGTTTTCGGCTGCATCCGCCCCACCATTTTTTGAGGTCCTCTATCAGATGGTTCGCGCCCACCCGTCTGCCTCGCCGCTCCGCTCTTCTTCATGCATTTTGTCATTGCTGCTTTGGCCAGGTGGAGCAGGCGGCAGATTGAAACAAAAAAGTGTGAGAGTGGAATCAAAAGTGCAGTACGCTGAGCTCTGGATGGATTGATGAATGGAATGTGAAGTGTTAATACAATCAACATGTGTCCTTTGTAAAATTCCTAACTGCATTCCATAAAATGTGCAGCGGATTCAATGCCCTTCACTTTCTGCACACAGGATTGGGTTCTACATTCAGTTCAGGCAGACCCAGCGGCCCGCATGTGCTCCATTATGTGAATTTCCCCTTGGGATTAATAAAGTATCTATCTATCTATCTATCTATCTATCTATCTATCTATCTATCTATCTATCTATCTATCTATCTATCTATCTATCTATTATATAGTGTCCTTCACATCTATCTATCTATCTATCTATCTATCTATCTATCTATCTATCTATCTATCTATCTATCTATTATATTGTGTCCTTCACATCTATCTATCTATCTATCTATCTATCTATCTATCTATCTATCTATCTATCTATCTATCTATCTATCATTTATTAAAAACAAAAAAAATGGAACCAGTTGTGTCTCTCAGGTGCTCTAAGTCACTTTGGGATATGGAAAAGCTCACTTTAAATGGATACATTGGCAATTTTTGTCCACAGTCCATAACCCATAATGGCTGAAACGATTTAGAAATTGTAGAGGAGAGGGAGAAGAAGTGCAAGAGGAGGTGAAGTGCATCAGGAATAGTAAATGGGAATTAAAAGATACAGACAGTGAAACAGCGGACACTGTAAACTTGCATTTTTCTGAGGTCTTCACAAGTGAGGAAGTAGATAATCGCCGAGCGGTAACAGGGACTACTAAGGAGGTACTGAGGGATTTGGAAAGTGTAGAGAGAGAAGAGCTGCTGAGATTAAATAGGCTGAAATCAAACAAATCACCGGGACCAGATAATAGTTACCCTCGAGTTCTAAAGATGGCTAGCGAGTTCAGATATACACCCTTGAGACATATTGTTAGGAAGTCACCACACGCTGGAGAGATTCCAAAGGAACAGAAAATGGCAAATATCAAGAGTGACTGGGCAGATCCAAGCAACTGTAGGCCAGTAAGGTTAATGTGGATCACAGGAAAATTAATGGAAGGAATTATTAAGAAGAAGCACATGGCAAGGACAGGAGTTTGAATGGACAGTCAGCATGGGGGCAGAAGAGGGAGGTCGTGTTTTACTAACATGCTGGAATTCTATGAGGAAACAACAAAAGGATACGACCAGAGGGGAGCTCATGAAATTAGTGATCTGGAGTTTCAGAAAGCATTTGATAAGATGCCACATGAGAGGGTGGGCATCAAACTAAAAGAAGAGGGAGTTCAAGGTGTGGTGTGTAGGTGGGCGAAGAATTGGGTCAGATGCTGGAAGCAGAGGGTGATGTTGAGAGGAACCTCATCAGAATTGGGTGATGTTAAGAGTGGTGACCAGCAGATAGCAGTGCTAGGGCCACTGCTATTTTTAATATACAAATGATTTAGATAGGAATAGAAGTACAAAGCTGGTTAAGTTTGCAAATGATACCACGATAGGTGGATTGGCAGATAATTTGGAATCCGTCATATCGTTACAGAAGGACTTGGACAGCAGACAGGCTTGGGCAGATTTGTGGGAGATGAAATTTAATGTCAGCAGATGTAAAGAATTACACATAGGAAGTAAAAACGTGAGGTCTGAATACACAATGGGGGTCTGAAAATTGAGAGTCCACCTTAAGAGAAGGATTATCTTATTCCACCTTAAGTCCACCTTAAGAGAAGAAGTTATCAATGTCCAGACAGTGTTCAGAAGCCATTAAGAAGGCTAACAGAATGTCAGGTTATATAGCGCCTTGACGTATGGAGTACAAGTCACAGGAGGTTCTGCTCAAGCTTTATAACACACTGGTGAGGCCTCATCTGGAGTCCTGGGTGCAGTTTTGGTCTCCAAGCTACAAAAAGGATATAACAGCAGAAGAGAAGGTCCAGAGAAGAATGATGGGGCTGACTCAGGGCTACAGGGGATGAGTGATGAGGAAAGATTAAAAGAGCTGAGCCTTTACAGTTTAAGAAAAAGAAGATGAAGATGAGACCTGACTGAAGTGTTTAAAATGATGAAGGGATTTATTACAGTGGATCATGATGGTGACTTTAAAATGAGTTCATCAAGAACACGGGGACACAGTTGGAAACTTGTGAAGGGCAAATTTTACACAAACATTAGGAATTTTTTCTTTACGCAGAAAACCACAGACACGTGGAATAAGCGACCAAGTAGTGTGGTATACAGAGAGACTTCAGGGACTTTCGAACCCTGATGTCCATCCATCCATTATCCAACCCACTCTATCCTAACTACAGGGTTGTTGGGGTCTGCTGGAACCAATCCCAGCCAAAACAGGAAACAAACCCTGGGCAGGGTGCCAGCCCACTGCAAGGCACACACACACACCAGGGACAATTTAGGATCGCCAATGCACCTAAGGGAGGAAACCTACGCAGACACGGGGAGAACATGCAAACTGCATGGAGGGAGGACCCGGGAAGCGAACCCAAGGTCTCCTTACTGGGAGGCAGCAGCGCTACCCACTGTGCCACCATGCCGCCCCAAACCTCGATGTAAGAAAGTTTAATGAGGTCACGCCCTCAACCGAAATCTGTTCACGACAGATTTTTCTTTCCACCATATTGGCTTATCTACAGCATGTTTGTTTGTTTATTGTTTCAGTTGTTTTTTTACATTAAATAAATATAAAATGCTGGAATTCAACAGTCTCATATCACCAGTCATCTGACCGTGACTACTGCACTTGGCTTTCTGTTAGCTAAACCCTGCGAATTAGCGTATTTCCAGAGGTCCGACACTCGACTTGATGTTTTTTTAAAATTAAGTGGAAAGGACTGGCAAGCTTTGTTGGGCTGAATGGCTTGTTCTCGTCCAGATTGTTCTAATGCTGTAAAAAGTGACTGGTAGGCCAATGAAGACCTCCTTTGTGATGAGAGAAGAATCTCACTATGGTGAAGAAAAAGCGCCAAACGCCTGTGCGAAAAGATAGGACCGGCAAGCTTTGTCGGGCTGAACAGCCTCTTCTCATCAGGATTGTTCTAATTCTAATTTTATTTGAATAAAAGCAGATTTTCAGAAAGGCTGGCAAATGTATTCAAAATCAAAAACTGGAATCTTGGAGGCCTTCAGACTCTTTGCTGTGACCCTCCAAGTTGCGCTCAGGTGGCTCCTGTTTGCTTTCATTCTCCTTGAGATCTTTCTAGAACTTGTTTGGAGTCCACCTATCGGTGACTGAATTGATTCGTTCATGATGGCACTCGTGTACCTGGGAATAGAAGGTCCCACAATTTACACTGCATGCCATGACAAAAACTAAGCCAAGAAGTCTAAGGATCTCTCTGTAGATCACCAAGGTCTGAATGTGGTGTGGCGAAGATCAAAGGAAGTGGGGTCAAACCCTTTCTAAAGCTTTGAGTGCTCTTAGGAGCACAGTGGTCTCAATGATTATGAAATGGAAGAAGTTTGGAACCATGGGGACTCTTCCTTCCAAGGAAATTGAATAACTAGGCAAGAAGGACATTGGTCAAGAAGATGAACAAGAACCCATGGGTCACTCTAATAGAACATTAGAACCCTCGAGACGAAAACAGGCCATTCAGCCCAACAAAGCTCGCCAGTCCTGTCCACTCGTTTCCTTCAAGAAAACATCAAGTCGAGTTTTGAAAGTCCCTAACGTCTTACTGTCTACCACACCACTTGGTCGCTTATTCCAAGTGTCTATCGTTCTTTGTGTAAAGACAAACTTCCTAATGTTTGTGCGAAATTTACCCTTAACAAGTTTCCAACTGTGTCCCCGTGTTCTTGATGAACTCATTTTAAAATACAAGTCTTGATCCACTGGACTAATTCACTTCATCATTTTAAACACTTCAATCAGGTCTCCTCTTAATCTTCTTTTGCTTAAACTGTAAAGGCTCAGCTCTTTTAATCTCTCCTCATAATTCAACCCCTGTAGCCCTGGAATCAGCCTTGTCGCTCTTCTCTGGACCTTCTCTGTGCTGTTATGTCCTTTTTGTAGACTGGAGACCCAAACTGCACACAGGACTCCAGATGAGGTCTCACTAGTGTGTTATAAAGACTTGAGCAGAACCTCCTGTGACTTGTACTGCACACATCAAGGCGCTATATAACCTGACATCCCATTAGCCTTCTTAATGGCTTCTGAACACTGTTGGGAAGTTGATAGCTTAGAGTCCACTATGACTCCTAAATCCTTCTCATAAGGTGTACTCTCGATTTTCCGACCGCCCATTGTGTATTCAAACCTAATATTTTCACTTCCTATGTGTAATACTTTACATTTACTGACATTAAATTTCATCTCCCACAAATCTGCTCAAGCCTGTCTGCTATCCAAGTCCTTCTGTGATGATATAACGGATTCCAAATTATCTGCTAATCCACCTATCTTGGTATCATCTATAAACTTAACCAGCTTGTTACTTAAATTCCTATTTAAATCATTTATATATATTAAAAATAGCAGCGGCCTCCGCACTGCCCCCTGCTGGTCATCACTCTTAACATCGGCCAGTTCTGATGAGGTTCCTCGCACCATCACCCTCTGCTTCCTGTGTCTGAGCCAATTCTGCACCCACCTAAAAACATCACCCTGAACTCCCACTTCTTTTAACTTGATGCCCACCCTCTCATGTGGCACCTTATCAAATGCTTTCTGAAATTCCAGATAAATAATATCATGAGCTCCACTTTGATCGTATGCTTTTGTTGCCTCCTCACAGAATTCCAGCATTTTAGTAAAACACGACCTCCCTCTTCTGACCCCACACTGACTGTTCATCATAACTCCTGTCCTTGCCATGTATTGCTCAATCTTATCCTTAATAATTCCTACCATTAATTTTCCTGTGATGCTTGTTAAGCTTACTGGCCTACAGTTGCTTGGATCTGCCCTGTCACCCTTTTTATATAATGGGATGATAATAGAGCTTCAGAAGTCCACCATTCACACTGAATGGCAAGGCAAAAACCAAACTATGGAGTTCAGGGACCTCTCTGTAGGCCTTCACAACACAACTGTGGTGTGGTGTGCAGCGGGGCAAAGGGATCAAACCATCTGTAAAGCTTTGAGTTTTCCCAGGAGCACAGTGGCCTCAATGATTATGAAGTTTGGAATCACCAGGACTCTTCCTAGAGTTGGCTAAACTGAGTAACCAGACAAGAAGGGCCTCCTCAGTCAGGGAGGTGACCAGGAATTCAGTGGCCACTCTAATAGAGCTTCAGATGGGATGAAAGAACCTTTCGGAAGGATGACTGTCTCAGCAGCGCTCTATCAATCAGGTGTTAATGGCAGAGTAGCGAGAGGGAAATCACTCTTGAGTAAAATGCTTAAAGGCACGGGTGTCAAACTCCAGTCCAGGAGGGCCGCAGTGGCTACAGGTTTTCATCCTAACCATCTTCTTTATTAGTGACCAGATTTTGCTGCTAATTAACTTCTTTTGCCCCTTAGTTTTAATTAACTTGACTCAGACCCCTTAGTTGTCTCTTTTTCCTTAATCAGCAGCCAAACAATAACGAGACACGAAACATGAGCAGCTCTACTCTGCCGATCACACAATATCTGAAAATAAAGAAAGGTGACGGTCTCAGTAAGGTTGATCTCTCAGGACACCAAACCAGTTTGACGGTGTGCTTTGAAAAAAACAGAAAATCAACAGCTTGGGAAATGTCTACTGTGGCAGAATGAGAGCAGCAACAGGACACAGAGCTAAATAACGGGCTCAATTAACAGCAAGAATTGGCTTCTCATTAAGAAGCTGATTGGAGTTTAAAGCCCCAATTTAGCTGGTCTTCTGTTGGCTCGTTTCACGTCTCATTTCTGTTTGGCTGTCATTTAATGAATAAATGAATCAAATCAGAGGACTGAATTCTTCAAAACGGGGCTACTAAAATGAAGGCAAAAGGAGTTAATTAGCAATGATTAGGAAAAAGTGTTAGAATGAAAACCTGCAGCCACTGCGGCCCACCAGGCCTGGAGTTCGACACCCCTGCTTAAAGGACTCTAAAAACCTGAAAAAATAAAAGATCCTCTGATCTGATGAGACAAACACTTGACCTTTTTTCACAGAACTCCCAACACCTTGTCTGGTGATGAGCAGCTCATCGCTGGCCTAATGTCATCCCTATGGTGAAGCGTGGTGGTGGCAGCAAACATACTATGGGGGTGCAGGGACAAGAAGACGGGTCAGAATTGAGGGAAGGATGAATGCAACCCAATACTGAGAGGACCTTGAAGAAAACCTCAGTGACGGTCAGCATGACAATGACCTGAAGCGGACAGCTTAACACAAGGCTGCAATGGCTTTGGGACAAATCTCTGAGTGTCCCCGAGTGGCCCAGACTGGAATATGTGTGGAGAGACCTGAAGATGGCAGTTTACAGACGCTAATGGAGCTTTATACTTTATTACTTTATAGATATGTTATTAATCCCAAGGGGTAATTCACATACTCCAGCAGCAGCATACTGATACAAAAAACACAATACTAAATTAAAGAGTGATAACAATGCAGGTAAAACAGACAATAACTTTGTATAATGTTAACGTTTACCCCCCCCAAAGGGTGGAACTGAAATCTTAGTGATTGGCAACACTGGATACAATGAGGCTATTAGAAATAAACTGGATACGTTAGGATTAAAAGTCAAGACGGAGGTAAAAAGCTTAGGGGTAATTGTTGACTGTAATCTGAATTTTAAATCGCATATTAATCAGATCACTAGGACAGCATTTTTTCACCTAAGAAACAGAAGTAAAGTTAGAGCTCTTATATCATTGAAAGATGCTGAGAAATTAGTTCACACGTTTGTTTTCAGTCGACTAGATTACTGTAACGCACTCAGGACCACCCAAAAAAGACAACAAGTGCAGAATGGAGCTGCTAGAATCCTAAGGCGGCCTTCTGCTTCTATGCACCTAAAATCTGGAATAGCCTGCCAATAGGAATTCGCCAGGCTGATACAGTAGAGCACTTTAAAACACTGCTGAAAACACATTACTTTAACATGGCCTTCTCATAACTTCACTTTAACTTAATCCTGATACTCTATATGTTCAATTTCCTTATAATAACTACTCATGGTGGCTCTAAAATCCGTACTGACCCCAACTCTCTCTTCTGTTTCTTTTTCCAGTTTCTTTGTGGTGGTGGCCTGCACCACCACCACCTACTCAAAGCATCATGATGCTCCAACAATGATGGATGGATTAAAAGCCAGAAGTCTACGTGACCATCATCATCAAGTCCTTCTGTGAGAACCCTAAATCCAAAGAGGACTGTTTCATTTATGTTAGGTAGAATGCCCAGAGGGGACTGGGTGGTCTCATGGTCTGGAATCCCTACAGATTTTATTTTTTTCTCCAGCCATCTGGAGTTTTTTTTTTTGTTTTTTCTGTGCACCCTGGCCATTGGACCTTACTCTTATTCGATGTTAATTAACGTTGTCTTATTTTATTTTCTTACTGCGTCTTTTATTTTTCTATTCTTCATTATGTAAAGCACTTTGAGCTACTGTTTGTATGAAAATGTGCTATAGAAATAAATGTTGTTGTTGTTGTTAAAGAGTCGCATAGTGTGGGGTCTCCTCAGTCTGTCAGTGTAGCAGGATGGTGACAGCAGTCTGTCGCTGAAGCTGCTCCTCTGTCTGGAGATGATCCTGTTCAGTGGATGCAGTGGATTCTCCATGATTGACAGGAGTCTGCTCTGCGCCCGTCGCTCTGCCACGGATGTCAAACTGTCCAGCTCTGTGCCTACTATAGAGCCTGCCTTCCTCACCGGTTTGTCCAGACGTGAGGCGTCCTTCTTCTTTATGCTGCCTCACCAGCACACCACCGCGTAGAAGAGGGCGCTCGCCACAACCATCTGATAGAACATCTGCAGCATCTTATTGCAGATGTTGAAGGATGCCAGCCTTCTAATGAAGTATAGTCGGCTCTGTCCTCTCTTGCACAGAACATCTGTATTGGCAGTCCAGTCCAGTTTATCATCCAGCTGCACTCCCAGGTCTTCACCCTCTGTATTTCCTTTCCGCTTCACACAGCTACTTGCGTCTCTGTCCGCTCTAACTGTGCTAAACCCGGGTGGCTCCACGTTAGCATCTGGGATGGTAGTTGTTAGCCACGTTTCACAAAAACACAACAAACTGCATTCTCTGTAGGTCCTGACATTTTTCACCAGTGCAGCTTGAGAGGATCAATCAGGAAACATGGGTTGCTCATTCACGAAAAGTGAAGCCATGACTGAATGAATTCCATGCACGGACACTGATTACGTGTGTGAGCTAATCCTTGTTTACCTGCTCCGAGCAGGTTTGAGGATTTGGATGTGCTGCTATGACAACACATCCAGCAAGAGTTTCAAAAAAACGACAGATCCAGGATCATGCCAAATCGCCAACAATTCCATTTGGCTAAACGCGTAATCCACGTATGAAAAATGCCCCCCTGGTGTCCATCCTACAATGTCCGAAAATAAAGAAAGATGAAGGTCTCAGAAATGTCAATTTGTTCAGGTCCTCAAAACATTTTATCAGTCCTCTTAGAAAAGAGAAAATCCATAATTTCGGAAATCTCTGCTAATGCACCATGAGAGCAGCAACAAGCCACGAAATTTAAGAATTGATTTAATTAACAACAAGAATCGGCGCCTCATTAAGCAGCTGGTTGGAGTGAAATTGGTTGGAGTTTGAGGCCCTGACTTAGTTTGGTTTTCTTTAGGCTCACTCACTTTACATTTAATTTCTGTTTGGGTGCCATTTAAGGAAAGAAATGAAGCAATTCAGAGGAATGATGGAGAAATTCAGAGGAGCAAATCTTAAGAAAGGAATTTGCTTAAAATGAAGTTAATTAGCAGCACAAACAGGGCACTCATTAAGGAAAGGGTTAGAATGAAAAGCTGCAGCCACTGTGGCCCTTCAGAACTGGAGTTTGACATCCGTGGTGTTGACCGATAGACAGAAATGGCGAATAAGTTCATTTCAATGAAATCTACAACACAATAAAAGTGAAGGGGCCTGAACACTTTGTGAATCCACTGTTACAGTGGTGTGAAAAACTATTTGCCCCCTTCCTGATTTCTTATTCTTTTGCATGTTTGTCACACAAAATGTTTCTGATCATCAAACACATTTAACCATTAGTCAAATATAACACAAGTAAACACAAAATGCAGTTTTTAAATGATGGTTTTATTATTTAGGAGAAAAAATCCAAACCTACATGGCCCTGTGTGAAAAAGTAATTGCCCCCTTGTTCAAAAATCACCTAACTGTGGTGCATCAACATTTCAATCAATCAACATTTATTTATATAGCACATATTCATACAAAAAAAATGTAGCTCAAAGTGCTTTACAAAATGAATAGAGAAATAGAACACACAATAAAAGATAAACATAAGTCAACATTAATTAACATAGAATTAATTAACATCACACCTGAGTTCAATTTCCGTAGCCACCCCCAGGCCTGATTACTGCCACACGTGTTTCAATCAAGAAATCACTTCAATAGGAGCTGCCTGACACAGAGAAGTAGACCAAAAGCACCTCAAAAGCTAGACATCATGCCAAGATCCAAAGAAATTCAGGAACAAATGAGAACAGAAGTAACTGAGATCTATCAGTCTGGTAAAGGTTATAAAGCCGTTTCTAAAGCTTTGGGACTCCAGCGAACCACAGTGACAGCCATTATCCACAAATGGCAAAAACATGGAACAGTGGTGAACCTTCCCAGGAGTGGCCGGCCGACCAAAATTACCCCAAGAGCGCGGAGACGACTCATCCGAGAGGTCACAAAAGACCCCAGGACAACGTCTAAAGAACTGCAGGCCTCACTTGCCTCAATTAAGGTCAGTGTTCACGACTCCACCATAAGAAAGAGACTGGGCAAAAACGGCCTGCATGGCAGATTTCCAAGACGCAAACCACTGTTAAGCAAAAAGAACATTAGGGCTCGTCTCAATTTTGCTAAGAAACATCTCAATGATTGCCAAGACTTTTGGGAAAATACCTTGTGGACTGATGAGACAAAAGTTGAACTTTCTGGAAGGCAAATGTCCCGTTACATCTGGCGTAAAAGGAACACAGCATTTCAGAAAAAGAACATCATACCAACAGTAAAATATGGTGGTGGTAGTGTGATGGCCTGGGGTTGTTTTGCTGCTTCAGGACCCGGAAGGCTTGCTGTGATAGATGGAACCATGAATTCTACTGTCTACCAAAAAACCTGAAGGAGAATGTCCGGCCATCTGTTCTTCAACTCAAGCTGAAGCGATCTTGGGTGCTGCAACAGGACAATGACCCAAAACACACCAGCAAATCCACCTCTGAATGGCTGAAGAAAAACAAAATGAAGACTTTGGAGTGGCCTAGTCAAAGTCCTGACCTGAATCCAATTGAGATGCTATGGCATGACCTTAAAAAGGCGCTTCATGCTAGAAAACCCTCAAATAAAGCTGAATTACAACAATTCTGCAAAGATGAGTGGGCCAAAGTTCCTCCAGAGCGCAGTAAAAGACTCATTGCAAGTTATCGCAAACGCTTGATTGCAGTTATTGCTGCTAAGGGTGGCCCAACCAGTTATTAGGTTAAGGGGGCAATTACTTTTTCACACAGGGCCATGTAGGTTTGGATTTTTTTTTCTCCCTAAATAATAAAAACCATCATTTAAAAACTGCATTTTGTGTTTACTTGTGTTATATTTGACTAATGGTTAAATGTGTTTGATGATCAGAAACATTTTGTGTGACAAACATGCAAAAGAATGAGAAATCAGGAAGGGGGCAAATAGTTTTTCACACCTCTGTATATTAACTTAATTCCGATTTCCAGTGTTTTTCACCCTTTTGACATTTTGGCTTTCTGTAGGTTAAGGTAGAATTTTTCTCTTTTTTTTTTTTTTGAGGCTCTGGACAATGGATCGAGTCGACTCCACTAAGTGGCGGCTCACTGCTCGACATTTTTTTACTTGTCCGCACATGTGCTCTTTGATGAAATGGAAAGAAAAAAAAAAAAAAGGACAGAAGAAAAAAAAAACGAAAGAAAATCCAACACATGCAGCCCGCCCGGGGCCCCGGGGTGTGCGCACAGACACGCTGGCATGTGATACAGATGAGAGACACTCCATGACAGGCTGGGGAGCCTAGTGCGGACCACCCGTTTTCTTATAATGGACTGGCCTGCACACCCCTGCCTCAGGACAGGTGCTGCCTGCTGTGATGTGGACAGTCAGAGAAGGTGAGGGGAGTCGAGGGGGTTTAGGGTGAAGGGTTCTGCTCACCCGCCTGTTGAGACTGAAGGTGACGCCGTGAGGACTGTGGTTCAAATCCTGTCATTGGTGTGCCACTTCACATTACATGACATGGGACTCATTACATTTGCAGACAAGGTCTACTGTAAAAGGCGCTATATTCAATAAAATCTGACCAGCAGTTAGTATACGTAATTGGTAAATGAAAGGCTGCCATGCACATTGATGATAGGCAGCATGGTGGCACAGTGGGCAGCACAGCTCCTTCTTGCCAATTCTGTGATGCCCTCTTTGTGGGGTTTTCATCTTCTCCCTGTGCCTGTGTGTTTCTCTAGTGGGTTCTGCCATATCCTCCCGCAGTAAACAGGCACACAATGAGGGTCTTTGGCGAACCTATGAAGAAAAGCTGGTCTTGAGAGAGAGAGAGAGATTGGGGGCATACATAGATAAGAGCGCGTTGCCGCACCCACCACTAGATGAGATCCGAGTGCAGCCGTGCAATGGGTGGCACCTCAGCACCTGTTAAAATTAAAGGCGCTATACTAAAATTGATGAACCGATTTGAAACACTCAGGAACTTACTAGCATAACCCCTGCCTCATGATGATGAGAGACGAGAGACTCCTTGACAGGCTGGGGGGCCTAGTGCGGACCATCCGTTTCTTATAATGGAGTGGCCTGCACATTCCTGCCTCAAAAATAGTGCTGCCTGCTGTGATGTGGACAGCTAGTGGATCTGAGGGGAGTCCATCATGTTTTCTGTTGAGAGCGACTGTCGGGCGGGTGACGCCATGGGGATGTAAATTCAGATCCTGCCATTGCTGTGTCTCTTCAGCTGACCATATTTAAAAATAAAAATGTTTTATTGTCATCAGACTCATTACATTTGTAGGAATTGTCTACTGTAAAAGGCGCTATATAAAAAAAAGTCTGACTGATACTTAATGTAAACCTTTAGCCAATGAGAAGCTGCTATATAAAATAGTGATGAGCAGTATGGTGGCACATCATGGCCAGGGCTGCTCCTTATTACTATTGGGTTGACACCCAGCTATGATGCGCTCTGTGTGGAGTTTGCACGTTCTTCCTGAGTTCCACCAAAGTCTCTCGATTTTTCTCACAGTCCTAAGTCAAATGTTGGGAGTTGGAGTCATTAGGGAATGTGAATGATGATGAAGGACAATTAACTGCCTATCACCACAAAGGAATGCCCTCAGCCTGACGAAGGTGGGGCTCATCCAGTCCCTTGCGGTTCATTGAAATGCACTCAGGAGTTGGTGAGCGTTTCTTTGGGATTGGTTCTTTGCTTTGATGATTTATTGGATTTTTGAGATTTTTCCTCTGTTCTTGACCACTCTTTGGATTTCTTTTTGTCACTTTGTTCACCTTGAATTCCCTTTGATAGCCACTCATTTTCGCCTTTTTTGCTTATGTTTTGAAGAATAAATCTTTTATTTTTAAAGATTTTGTGTTTGCTTTGTTACTAGCCAGGTCTGATGGTTTCCTCCTCTAATGAACATTTTCAGACTTTTTGCTTGGGAACTCTCAAGTTTTATAGCAGCTAATCAGTGCGCCTCCTGTTGGCTATCAGTACCAATTGTTACACGTCTTATTGACCAAATTATCAATGCTTATAAAAGTGCCTTTAACTGGCTCTTATTATCAATACTTATGTACTTGCCATTAAACTGAAAGCTTATCAATACATCCCTTGTTGAACGTGACCATCAGTGCTTAACAGTGTGCCCCCTATTGGTCATTATTATAAATGTTTATGAATGTGCCCTTTTGCTGGACATTATTATCAATCTTTACTAATGTGTCTCTTGTTGACTCTTATTATCAATGCTTATTAATGTGCCCCCTGCTGGCCATTGCACTCAATACTTATCAATACATATTGTATTGGACAAAACTATCAATGCTTATAAATGTGTCTCCTATTGGCCAAAGTATCAATGCTTATCAAAGCACCCGCTGTTGGCCATTACTTAATACTTGTCAATACACCTCATAGCACCCACGCCCCCCGCTGGCAATTACTATCAATTGTCATGAATGTGCCCTTTGTTGGCCGTTACCATCAGGGCTTATCAAAGCATCCCCTGTTGCCCATTACCATCAATACCCATCAATTTACATCCCATTGGCCAAAATTATCATTCCTTATAAATGTACCAATTACTGGCTATTATTATCAAAGCATATAAACATGTACCCTATTTGTCATTAATATCATGCTTGGCAAGGGTCCCTTGTTGACCACTATCATCAGTGCCTATCAGTGTGCCCCCTATAGACCATGATTATACATTGCTGGACATTATTATTCGTCTTTTTTAATCTGTACCTTGTTTGCTATTATTATCAATGCTTATCAAAGCGCCCCCTGTTGGCCATTGCCATCAATGGTTTTCAGAGCTCCCTCTATTGATCATTATTCGAAATGTTTATGAATGTGCCTTTTGTTGCCCATTGATATCAATGCTTATCAAAAATGCCTGCATTAGTCATTGCCATTAATACTTCTCAATTTATTTCAGCCATTATGAATGTGTTCTTTGTTGACCATTTCCACCAATGCTTTTTAATATGCCCCTATTTGACAATTATCAGTAGTTTTTATGTATTTGCTCTTTTCTAGCCATTATTACCAAATTTTGTCAATGCCCCGCTGTTAACCATAGCCATCAATACATATCAGTACACCTCCTATCGGCTATTTGTAAAAAAAATTATGAATGTGCCCTCTATTGCCCATTACCAGTGCACCCTCTATTGGCCATTATGGCTACCAATGCACTCTCTAGTAGCTGTTACCATCCATGGATATCAGTACTCCGTCTATAGGCTGTTACCATCAATGGATATCAGTGTGCCCTCTATTGTCGATTACCATCAATGGCTATCAGTGTATGTCCACTACCATCAATGGCTATCAGTGCACTCTCTACATGCCGTTACCATCCATGGCTATCAGTGTGCCCTCTACAGGCCATTACCATCCATGGCTATCAGTGTGCCCTCTATTGTCCACTACCATCCATGGCTATCAGTGCGCCCTCTACAGGCCATTACCATCCATGGCTATCAGTGCGCCCTCTATTGGCCGTTACCATCCATGGCTATCAGTGCGCCCTCTACAGGCCGCTACCATCAATGTCTATCAGTGCGCCATCTACAGGCCATTACCATCCATGGCTATCAGGGCGCCCTCTATTGGCCGCTACCATCAATGTCTATCAGTGCGCCCTCTACAGGCCATTACCATCCATGGCTATCAGTGCGCCCTCTATTGGCCGTTACCATCAATGGTTATCAGTGCGCCCTCTACAGGCCATTACCATCCATGGCTATCAGTGTGCCTTCTATAGGTTATTACCATCAATGGTTATCAGTGCACCCTCTACAGGCCATTACCATCCATGGCTATCAGTGTGCCTTCTATTGGCCATTACCATCAATGTCTATCAGTGCGCCCTCTACAGGCCATTACCATCCATGGCTATCAGTGAGCCTTCTGTTGGCCGTTACCATCAATGGTAATCAATGTCTTTGGAAATACAGTAAAACAAAGATGATATACCTTGGCATGCAGGCACACTGTCCAAAAATCAGTCTATGTTTTAATCTTAAATTTGTCTATTAGGATCACACTGCCCATCTGACCTACCCCCAGAGTCCACGTCACCCCCAAATAGATTTTGCTAACTCATCAAAGCAAGCAGTGCCATGTCAATAAGCATTTGGCTGCCATTTAGGAAATCCGAAGGTTAAGCAGTGTGGTGAGAGCAGCAGAGCACCCTCTGCCTTGCCATCCCTGTCTTCCGTTTTTAAAAATAGACGTTATAATTAGAGCAGCAGCAACGTTGATTTTGAACGGCAGCCAGGGTGTGGCTGAAGGCGCTGCAGCTGTCAAATGCTGCATTTGTTCATTAATTATTTCTTTTTTTTTTCATTTTTGGCTGGGGTTGGAGTTGGGGGCGTCCCGAGTGAGGCAGGTGTTTAAGGGGTTGTCCTCCTCCTCCTCCTCCACCAAAGGGCAAATGATTTAATCACATTAAGTTTGCAATAAACAGATGGTTGACTCACTTTTGATATAGCGCCCTTCATCATGACCCCCTATTTCAACAGTCAATATGAACTTCATTAATGTGCTGTATATTAGAAATACAATCTACATATACTGAATTTGACCCAGTGCTTCTTAAATTAAGTGGTCAGCATGACCAGTATATCAGTGACGTGCGGTGAGGTTCATGGCTGGTGACTCCTTCAGAGTCACATTTACAAATATATGAACCCCAAAGAGTCGCTTATTCACTATTCAGTTGGCAGCCAGCATGCGCATTGACTACTGGTTATGTTTTATATCTCATCAGCATTCATTACACACACACAGGTAAGGCGCATATTTAACTAGGAAAGAAAGGCGAGAGAGAGAGAGAGAGAGAGAGAGAGAGCGGGGAGAGCGCATTTGCTTCTCACCCTCCATGTGTTCTAAATTTGCCGTTGCAATTCCACAATTCACACTCATTCAACAACAACAACAACAACATTTATTTATATAGCACATTTTCATACAAAAAGTAGCTCAAAGTGCTTTACATAATGAAGAAAAGAAAAATAAAAGACAAAATAAGAAATTAAAATAAGACAACATTAGTTAACATAGAATAAGAGTAATGTCCGATGGCCAGAGTGGACAGAAAAAACAACAAAAAACTCCAGACGGCTGGAGAAAAAAAAAATAAAATCTTCAGGGGTTTCAGGCCATGAGACCACCCAGTCCCCTCTGGGCATTCTACCTAACATAAATGAAACAGTCCTCTTTGTGGTTAGGGTTTTCATGGAGTCACTTGATGTTGATGGTCATACAGACTTCTGGCTTTTAATCCATCCATCATTGTTGGGACATCACGGTGCTTTGAGTAGGATACTGGAATAGGAAACAGAAGAGAGAGTAGAGGTTAGTGCAGATTTTAGAGTCACCATGAATAGTTATTATAATGAGTTGGATATACAGAGTATCAGGATTTTAATTAAAGTGAAGTTATGAGAAGGCCATGTTACAGTAATGTGTGTTCAGCAGTGTTTTATTTTAAAGTGCTCTACTGTATCAGCCTGGTGAATTCCTATTGGCAGGCTATTCCAGATTTTAGGTGCATAGCAGCAGAAGGCCGCCTGCCCGCCTCACCACTTCTATTAAGTTTTGTTCTTGGAATTCTAAGGAGACACTCATTTGAGGATCTGAGGTTACGATTTGGAATATAACGTGTCAGACATTCTGATATATAAGATGGGGCAGATTAATTAAGGCTTTATAAACCATAAGCAGAATTTTAAAGTCAATTCTGAATGACACAGGTAACCAGTGTAGTGACATTAAAACTGGAGAGATGTGCTCGGATTTTCTTTTCCTAGTTAGGATTCTAGCAGCTGCATTCTGCACTAATTGCAAACGATTTATATCTTTTTTGGGTAGTCCAGAGAGGAGTGCATTACAGTAATCTAGTCGACTGAAAACAAACGAAAGTATAGAGTGGTGTACAAAAAAAAAAAATTCAAGTTTGACCTTAACTGAAATATTTAGTTGTTTTTAAAAGCTTTAAATTCTGATGCTTTAATTAATTTTAATACAGACTGTTCAACAAAAGGATAACAAGAAAAACAAAAGAATATTTTATTTAAGGTCAAAATTTAGTTTTTAATAATTGGATTGTTTTTTTTCTTAGTCTGATTCCATTTTTTATAACTTTGAAAATCGTTTATGGTCCTACCTTTATTTGTAAATGAAGTTCATGCGCCTATCCTCTTCCATGAAAATCTCTGTCCATTTCTTGTAAAACTCAATGTTGTTTTCTTTTAGTTTAAAAAATCTTAATCTTCCATTTTGGCAGTCAGTCGGAACAAAAAATAAAACTAAACGGACCGCTGCAGTACACTTGACTTTCTGGTATCGCTAACTTATCGGCGCCTCTGCGTAGAAGAACAGTAGCAACGAGCACCTGTTGGGCTCACATGCGCCCCCTTCAGGGCGGCGCGGTACTGTCCGCCTCACCTTGTGCCTTTTCACTGAGGTTTTATGTCCGATTAGCAAGACTAAATACGTCACATACATTCATTAAAGATATTAGAATTAAAGATATGTGAATTTCCCCTTGGGATTAATAAAGTATCTATCTATCTATCTATCTATCTATCTATCTATCTATCTATCTATCTATCTATCTATCTATTATATAGTGCCTTTCACATCTATCTATCTATCTATCTATCTATCTATCTATCTATCTATCTATCTATCTATCTATCTATCTATCTATCTATCTATCTAATATATAGTGCCTTTCACATGTATCTATCTATCTAGAAAGTCAGGGTGTATAATAAACGTGTCTGCAACCCTTATGAGGTTAAGGTTAAGGTTTCTTTATTTGCCATTTGTGTATAAACCCGACAGTCAAAGCACATTGAATTCTTGTGTAGAGCTTTTTCAGAGTCATCATAGTAAGTATTTTTTAAAAAGTAAACAATAAAACAATATAAATAAATAATATGAATTATACCAACACTATACAAAATAGTGGTAATATTTACACAAAAAAATGCAATTATATTGCAGATATTGCACAGTTAAAATATTTCACATTTCTCACTCGTCATTTATTTTGGTGACATACAGAGAGACAGCAACAGGCACACGCCAATTGCACTCATCAAACCTGTGTGTAAAGGAGAGCGCAGTATAGGTGCGGTGAGGCTCATCACTGCCACACCTAGCATTTCTCTCCTCTATTTGAACAGGAAATGTGTAAATTCAACGATTTTAACTATAAAAATAATCAAAAGTATTGAAATCATACAGAAAACAAATTTATAGCACAGAGCAGTGGGAAAATTTTTTTGATATTACCATTATTAGTTTTTTTTTACTTTTCATGATGACAGGTGAGGCTCTGCCTCCCCTGCCTCCCCTGACTGCACGTCCCCACAGTATATTCAATATTAATTTGCGATAGCGCCTTTCAGCATCTGGGTTTGTGTAAGAGTGTGTATGAGTGTGTGTGTGTCTGCCCTGTGGGTCTGCTGCTCGTTTTGTGCCCTAATGCTACCAGAAAAACAAATCAACTATCCACAGCTCTGAACTGCATGAGGAAGGTTAGAGATCAGACAGATGGATATAGCGCCTGTTCATGGAGAACACCTCGATAAAAAGCCAATGCATGAGTAATTCAGTTCACTTACATTAATATAATGTTTACATTAACAACAACAACATGTATTTATACTGTAGCACATTTTTATACAAATAATGCAGCTCAAAGTGCTTTACATGATGAAGAAAGAGAAAAAAGGCAAAATAAATAAGAATTAAAATAATGGCACATTAATTAACATAGAATAAAAGTAAGGTCCAAAGGCCGGGGATGACTGAAAAAAACAAACAAAAAAAAAAAACTCCAGACGGCTGGAGAAAAAAATAAAATCTGCAGGGGTTCAGAGGTCACGAGTCTGCTCACCACCCTCTAGGCATTCTACCTAACATTAATGACCTCACAATCAGTCCTCATGGTATTCAGGGTTCTCATGGAAGGACTTCATGATGACGGTCATGTGGACTTCTGGCCTTTAATCCATCAATGGAGGCACATCACGGTGCTTTGATTAGGTGGTGGTGGCGCAGGTTGCCACCCCAGAAAACCGGAAAATGAACAGAAGAGAAAGTAGTGGTAAGTACGGATTTTGAATATGAATACCATGAATAATAATGATAATTAATTGAATATACAGAGCATCAGGATTAAACTAAGATGAAGCCATGAGAAAGCCGTGTTAAAGTAATTAGCTTTTATCAGTTGTTTAAAGTGCTCCACCGTATCAGCCTGGTGAATTTCTATCAGTCAGCTACTCCAGATTTTAGGTGCCAAACAGCAGACGGCCGCCTCACCACTTCTTGTAAGTTTAGCTCTTGGAATTCTAAGCAGAAACTCATTTCAAGATCTAAGGTTATGATTTGGAGTGTAAGGTGAAAGACATTCTGCAATATAGGATGGAGCAGATTATTTAAGGCTTCATAATCAGATACTTAAATATAGCGCCTTTCAGGCTGAACAATTTGCCAAGCTGCCCTACTTTCAAAGGTGAATGCATACATATTAAATTATTCATGTGGATAGCGCCTTGAGTTGATAAATACTCTTAGGATATTTAAATGAACATTTGACCTACGGTTCATAAAAACAATTCAGTTAAATTACTTTTCTTTGTGGGAGACAGACACCCTCGCCCACCCTACCGTCAGCTAGTTTGACCATTAGAGGTAAAGCAACCAGTAGAAGGCGTCCATTTCAGACAGGCTTGTCATGACCCTCACTAACAAAGCTGTTGTGGAATACAAGAGGAGAGAAAAATTCCTCCTACAAGCACATAAAGGGCAAAATTCAGACTGGAAAGACTTAAATGTCGGCCTCATTGGGAGACGGAGATAGCGATACGGAGAAAAACGATGAATGGAAAACGAGCCGAGGCCGCATCCCTTTAGAGCAGTTAAAATACCAGTCCTGAATAAAACATGAATTCAATAAAAACGCAAGCCCGTAGGCATCTCAAAAAGTGAAAAATGACGGAAAGAAAGTGGCGAGAGTGTCTAATAAACATCTAAACATCGGCAGCAGCTGTCATTCCACTAAAACTAGTTGTTACTTGCGTTCCCTTTGGGCCCACAAAACACACAAAATTAATTTTTTTTCCTAAAGGTGTGAGGAGCACCAAGTGAAATTGATGCCATCTTCTCAGCCCAGGTTGTTACTGTAGATACTGTAGCAAAGGTGAGCAGAATCTAGGAGCCACTAGGGGGCGACAGCACTTGTGTGGGTGGACGGATGGATTAGAAGTGAGCAGACGAGATGTCAAAGAGGCATGCAGTGTTATGATCATTTTTTTGTACTTTTTCTGAACGTGGTTTCTATAATGTTTTCATGTTGGTTTGACGGTAGCGTTTGATTGACTTATGAATGGCTGCTTGTATTTTCTGGCTTACATCTCAAATTCTGGCCTTTCATTGTGTCACACGCGTGTGCTTGAGAGGCAACCTAAGTTTAGGTAAGTGTGATTTACCGCCCAGACATTAGGGGGCACTGTCTAAAAATGCTCTCTGTTCTCCTTCTCTTCTAAAAATGTTCTCTCTTCTCCTTCTCCCTCTGCAGAAAGGAAGCTTGACACCCCTTCCACTCTGACGCCACTTCCGGGGTCAGACCACCCGGACCCGCCTCTTCCTCCCAGAAATCCTCATAAAGGGGATCGACTCCATCTTCAGATCAGATTGTCTTGAGAATCTGTGACATCTCACTTGCGTATTACCAAGCGTTTTCTTTTTTCGCATTTTGTGTACCTTAATGTAGGGGGTTTGATTTCGGGTGCCCCAGACCCTTTCTCTTGTGCCTTTGTGTCTCTTTACAATTGATGAAATTTTCTCTCACCTTCTTGGAGTCGGGACACACTGCTGGAATGGGGTGGGTGACTGTGAAAATGAAAGAGGACACCAAAGCCCATTCAGGCCATTCTTCCCCCCTCATAGTAGAGAGAGCACCTTTGCCTACTGCCGTGTGTGTGCTGGCATGTGTTATGTCTTTATTTTTCATATTTCATTTTTACATTTTGTGACTTTCATGATTTTTTTCTTATTTAAGCTGTACTTGATAAATTTCATTTTTTATTTATACATTACCAGTTAAAGGCATCACATGACCATGATCATCGCTCTAATGGCAGCCTGGTATGATATATAAATGTAATAGTTATTTTGTGAAGTATGAAATCGCAGTCAAGCTCTTCAGTGTTGCTGTTAGTTTCTTAATTCAAAGTAGGCCCCACACTGGGGTTTGCTTCTTCTGGTTTTGACATCTTGCCCCATTTATTTTGGTTTCTGGTGTTTGCTTTGCGTCTTCCCCCACCCTAACCTATCATCGATCTAAGCTTCAGATTCGTCATACATTTGGCGTAGTTGACTTGTTTCCTTGTGCGAGGCTCATTTCCGTGGTTTTATTTTTTAAAATCGGGCAGGCCTATCAGCTACCTGACCATTTAAACCATATATGAAGCATTCCTGACTGAAACCCAACAAGGGTGACCACTGAGGACATCAATGTGGTGTATACACGTTTTATGGTGTATTTTGGATGTTTTGGACCTGCAGATCACATTTCCGTGGTTTTATCTTTTACTTTGATCTTATTCTAAGAAGTTGATTTTGGTTATTGTGTTTTGCTTTTGCTATTTAAGCGATACTGTTTGGAAGCATGACGTGACCTCATTGGTCAAAATAACGGCGTCACAATGGTGACACTTTAAATACTCGACGTTCACTATCTCTTGATGGATAACACCATGTTTGGTTTGACGTAGTCGACTCGTTTCCTTGTGTAAGGCTCATTTTTCATTTCCCGACTCCTGGTTATGTACCGTATATCTTCCAATAAGTCCCGCCGTTTATTCAAAAAATTATTCGGACAGCCGGGCGTTTAAAAGAGACCGGTGGTTGTTGGAGACCGGCTATTATTCGCCTCGCAGACAGAATGGTGATGGGTAAATGGGGTTTATTTGGCAGTAAAATACGGTATGGTACCATATTTACGGTCACAAAATGTAGGCAACAACACCGGATGAACATTTCAGGATTTAACAAAATTATCAGTACAGCAGTACGGTCTTCCTGAAGCAGTATACAGTATGGTACTACCGTAAGCATGAAAAACAGGTACGGTAGACGTCAACTTTCTTGCCAATGATTCCACCAGCACTGGCCTGCACCAGTCCAAATTTTGCACGAAAGCGCTCATCAGCCCGACAAGTCCCCTGCGGAACATAAGGAAATGCAATAAGCTCCAAACTCACGCATATACGTATACATTATGACATGAGACTGGATAAGATACAATAAAGTACAGTACTTACCATCTACTCGTTGTCTGAATAGGTAATGATTGTTTCGTTATTTGCGAGTTCTTCTTCATCTTCCTCTTCTTGTGATGGCAATACAGGTACTCCCGTTGCTTGTTGTCGCGCAGTAATCAGTTTTATCAGGATTAACGTGTCGAAGATGGCATTTTCATGTTCTTTCCGCCACCTCTGCCCTCCCTGTGGGGTTATGATTGACGTGGAGACGAAAGGGGAAAATGTACACAAAGAAATTTCTTTTTGACTTTCTCGCTTCCTCAATAGCATCCGACGACAAAACATTTTTGACACGAAAAGGTACTTACCGTATGATTCACGGCAGGAGGGCGGTAGCCCAGGTGGTACGAAAAGAGGATTAGCGCACGAAAAAGGCGGTGGGTCATTGGAGATCGGCATTTACTACAGACCGGCGCCTAAAGGAGACCGGCGTCTATTTGTCACAACATCTCTTCAAACCTGCCGTTTATTGGAAACGGGCATCAATAAGAAACCGGCCACTACTAGAAGATATATGGTAATATAGATTTTGGATTGTTGGCTAACAAATTTTTGGTCCTGTTTGACTTCGTGCTTTCGATTTTGTTTCTCACCCCAGAGCACATCTTGTGTTGATTACCATCTTAGTTATTTTGTGAAGTTTGAAATCGCAGTCAAGCTCTTCAGTGTTGTTGTTAGTTTCTTAATTCAAAGTAGGCACCACATTGGGGTTTGTTCCTTCCCTCACCCTAACCTACCATTTATCTAAGGTTCAGATTTGTCAAATATTTTGGCGTCGTTGACTTATTTCCTTCTGTGAGGCTCATTTTTCATTGCCCTACTCCCAGTTATGTACAGTATATTGATTTTAGATTGTTGGCTTGCAAATTCTTGGTCCCGTTTGACTTCCTGCTTTTGGTTTTGTTTCTCACCCCAGAGTACATCTTTTGTTGATTACCATCTCTTGGTCTTTTTGCTCAGATAGTTTGGTGTGACAAGGATGGACAGGATTAGAAATGAGGACATTAGAGGGTCAGCTCAAGTTGAACGGTTGGGAGACAAAGTCAGAGATTGTGTTGGTTTGGACATGTGCAGAGGAGAGATGAGGGGTATACCGAGAGAAGGGTACTAAGGATAGAGCTGCCAGTTAAACGGAGAAGAGGAAGGCCTTAGAGAGGGTTCATGGATTTGGTGGGAGAGGACATGAAGGTGATGGGTGTGACAGAGCAAGATGATGAGGACAGGAAGATATGGAAAGAGATGACTCGCTGTGATGACCCCTAATGGGAGCAGCCGAAAGAAGAAGAAGAAGATGAAGTTTAGTGTGTTTGGTGTGATAGTCTGTGTGTCACAGTTTCTTGAGGATGGTCAAGAGCTAAAACGGCTGTACGGAAAAAATCCCAAACTGGAAACTTAAGCCTGTTATGAGATGATGATGTGCTGATAAGTTTCTGAACCAAATCGTGTAAGAGAAAGAGACACTCTAGAGGAGCCTTCAGATACCATAATTCTGCGATTCATTATGAGTTCTTCTCGTCAGTTGATATTGTAATGACCTGTTTTATGATCAGTAAGACTGGCATCAGAGCAGTAAATAATTACTTAAATGTTATTGAATAGTTCGGGGAACTTGGCTCCTGTGGCACAAACCCTACTGACGCTCACGTCCAGATTTTTATTTTGTCCCCTTATGTCGTCTGACTGAGTTTTGTTTTTTCATTGACCGTTTTCTTGCCTGTTTCGCTCTCTCATGATAATCCTCAGACATCCTTCATGTTTCTGTGTGTGCATTTGTTTCAGTTCTGCATTCCGTACTGGAAAAGCTGCAACAAAAAAAAAAAAAAAAAAGCTGAAATGTCTCCTTAATATAAGCTTTTGGGTTTTTAATTCAGTACCTTGTAGCTGCTCACTTGGCAGAAATTAAATCTTCAAGTCTCCTTGAGAAAGTTTGTATAAGCTGTGTGCACCTGGAGTTGGGTCGTTTATCCCATTCTTCCTGGCAGATCCCCTCAAGCTCCATTAGATTGGATAGGAAGCGTCTGTACACTGCCATCTTCAGGTGTCTCCACACATGGTCTTAAGGTCTGAATGTGGACCCCAATGCCTCCAGTGCAGTTATGGGGACACTGTGCTGTTAAACAGGATGAGATGTGATACCAAGGTCCTGACTCTCTGTGATCCTTGGGCATCCGTCGTAAAAAGTAGGGTGTATCCCGATCTACCACAGCCTGGACATTTACTGGCTGTCTCTCTCTCCACTTCACCATGTGTGTGGTGAGCAGACTGGCACAAAAAAGGCTGCCATCACATTGTCCAGGTGGATGCTGCACATTGGTGGTGGCTGAAGTGGCTGCATGCGCACTATGTAAAAATGTGCTTTGAGGAGTGAGAATAGTGCTATATACATGTAAAGAATAATTATTACAGCAGTGTGCCTGTCTGCAGAGAGAGTGTCGACCTCGTCGAGAGGTTTAATTACCTCGGCAGTGACATTCATGTCTCTCGTGACTCTTCCTATGAAGTCAGTAGATGGATTGGGAGAGCATAGGAGGGTCCTGAGGTTGCTGGAAAGGGGTGTGTGGTGCTCCTGATATCTCTGCAAAAGGATGAGGTCCAAGAGTTTAGAGTTCTGGTGCTTCCTGTCTTGCTAGATGGTTGTGAGACATGAACACTGTCCAGTGACCTGAGATGAAGACTCCTTTGGTGTCTCTTTGGACAATCCTTGGTTTGACTTTGTGTTGCTCATGGAGTCCCGAATGAGGCACATGACCTGCATTGTGAGCGACCGTCAATAATAGCACTACGATCATGTGGCGCGATTACACGAGGGTGATCCGGCTCATTGTTGAGGACCCGAGTGGCTGGACCAGGCCGAGGGGACGCCCAGGTAACACCTGGCTGCAGCAGATATAGGGTCATTCCTGCAGGGTTGGACTGGACAGCGTGTCTGCCTAAGGGGGGTTACCAACCAGAATCCTGAGCTGTTTTGTCGTATGGTGGGTGCAGCAACATGATATAGTAGTGCCTGCTCCCCAACCTGATCTGACCTGACCTGATTATTAATTCTGACCAATTGTCCCTCCCTGCACCCCCATAGCAACACCATGCTTTACTGTAGTATATTAGGTAGGAGATGAGCTTCATTTTAGTGTAACCCTGATAAACTATACTCTAACTGCATTGAATTATCATTTTCTCTGTTGTTCTTTTGCCAGTTTAACTATGGTGGCAATCTTTGCCACCACCACTTGATCAGGGCACCATGCAATCTCTACATTGATGGATTGAAGGCCAGAGGTTCACATGACCATCATCATCAGATTCTTTCATGTGAAGCCTGGAAACCTTGAGGACTGATTGAGATAATCGATATCAGGTTGAATGACCAGTTGGAGCTGGGTGGTCTTGTGGCCTTGGAACCCCTGCAGATTTTGTTTTTTCTGTCCCATCTGTCCCTATAATTTTTATTCTTTGTTATGTAGTATTGCCTAATCTTATTTTTATCTTTTATCAATTTCTCTTTCTTCATCGTGTAAAGCACTTTGAGCTACATCATTTGCATGAAGATGTGCTATAGAAATAAATGTTGTGGTTGACTGGTCTTCCCCTGTTATAGTGCATGGAGTCCTTTAACTCATCAGACCAGAGAATCTTTCCCCTTGTGCTCTCAGAGACCTTTTCATGTCTTTTGTTCAACATCTTGCCACTTCAACATAAATGCTGGATTGAAGGAGTGCTACTGAGATGGTTGTTCTTCCAACAGGTTCTCCCACCTTAGCAGAAGACATCTCATGCTTTATTAGAGTGACCACTGGGGTCTTGTTCACTTCCTTGAGTCAAGCCCTTCTTGACTTGTTATTCTGTTTGGCCAGGTGACCAACTGCTGGTCCTGGTGGGTCTTTAACTTTTCCATTTCATCATTATTGAGGACGCTGGGCTCCTTGGAATGCTTGAAGCTTTGCAGATGGTTTTCTCCTCTTGCCTTGATTTGTGCCTCACCACACTTTGGTCATACAGGTCTACAGAGAGTTCTGTGGACTGTCTTGTTTTTGTTGTCCTGACAAATTCTGGGACCTTAGATATACCGGTCTATGTGTGCCTTCCTGAACGATTCCCAGTCAATTCAGTTTGTCCCTGGTGGTCTCCAGTCAAGTTCTATACACATGTCAAGGAGAATTAAAGCAAACAGGATTCACATGACATCAACTTTGATGGACACTGCCTCTTCCAGGATGCTAGATGCATAGTGGTGCCCCGGATTCCCGCAGGGCACCCTGGGTTCTGGAGTTCGGCTTCACAGCCCTGCTGGGTACCATGGGTGCTGCCAGGAGACGCTGAAGGAGGACCTTAGGACTCTTATTTTCTACATAGCCTGGAAGTGCTAGAAGGTCACGGGAAAGGAAACCCAGAAGTACTTACGGGATGAAGAAAAACTTAAGTTCTCTATCTGACCAAGAAGTGTCTAAAGTCACGTGATCGGAAGGACAGAAGTACTTCTTGGTCAGACACTATTTAAAGCACTGTTGAGAACCCACCAGGCGTGCCAGAGGGGGGTGGAGTGGACAAAGCTTGCTGAGAGGTGTGGAGGAGAAAAGAGAGAAGAAAATTGTGATTATTATTGTGTTTATTTGCTTGCATTAGTGGTGGCTGTGGTGCTTAGGGGCACAATACAAGAAGAAAACAAGTAACAATACTTCTTGGTGCTTTTAACCTGTGTCCTCTGTGTCTATCTGTTAGGTTCAAGCTGACAGAGATGGGAGTAAATTCATACCTGGCGCCATGGATCGTGGACTATCTTACAGGCAGACCTCAGTATGTGTGTCTTGGGAACTGCAGGTCTGACATTGTGGTCAGCAACACGGGAGCATCACAGGGGACTGGACTTTCTCCATTCCTGTTCAGCCAACATACATTGGACTTCCAATACAACTCGGAGTCCTGCCATGTGCAAAAGTTCACTGACGACACTGCTATTGTGGGCTGCATCAGGAGTGGGCAGGAGGAGGAGTATAGGAACCTAATCAAAGACTTTGTTAAATGGTGTGACTCAAACCACCTACACCTGAACACGAGCAAAACCAAGGAACTGGTAGTGGATTTTAGGAGGCCCAGGCCCCTCATGGACCCCGTGATCATCAGAGGTGACTGTGCAGAGGGTACAGACCTATAAATACCTGGGGGTGCAGCTGGATGATAAATTGGACTGGACTACCAATACTGATGATCTGTGCAAGAGAGGACAGAGCCGACTATACTTCCTTAGAAGGCTGGCGTCCTTCAACATCTGCAATAAGATGCTGCAGATGTTCTACCAGACGGTTGTGGCGAGCGCTCTCTTCTACGCAGTGGTGTGCTGGGGAGGCAGCATAAAGATGAAAGACGCCTCACGTCTGGACAAACTGGTGAGGAAGGCAGGTTCTATTGTAGGCAAAGAGCTGGACAGTTTGACATCCGTGGCAGAGCGACGGGCGCTGAGCAGACTCCTGTCAATCATGGAGAATCCACTGCATTCACTGAACAGGATCATCTCCAGACAGAGGAGCAGCTTCAGCGACAGACTGAGGAGACCCCACACTATGCGACTCTTCAGTTCCACCCGGGGGGGTAAACGTTAACATTATATAAGATTATAGACTGTTATACCTGCCTGGCACTCTCCATCTTGCATTTTTTAACTTGCACTGTGGTTTTATTGCTCTTTAATTAATATTGTTCTATATCAGTATGCTGCTGCTGGAGTATGTGAATTTCCCCTTGGGGATCAATAAAGTATCTATCTATCTATCTATCTATCTATCTATCTATCTATCTATCTATCTATCTATCTATCTATCTATCTATCTGTAATGCCTTTCAGATCTATCTATCTATCTATCTTTAATGCCTTTCAGATCTATCTATCTATCTATCTATTTGCGACCCGAGTTTTCATAACAGTTTTAATTGCGCCCCCTAATGTTTTTTTTGAAATGTAGATGCATATTTTATTATACCTACTTAACTTTTGTCGACATTTATCTAACTCTATATTTATTTTTCTAGTATCAGAATGTAGTTTAAGTTAATTTGTTTAAATAGATGTATTTTTCATATTTTCAGTTCTTGTTTTCTTTTTTAACATCTTCGCAGCCCCCTTTTTGTTACTTCGTGCCCCCCAAGGGCCCGCACCCCACAGGTTGAGCACCACTGATCTATCGATCTATCTATCTTGTCATTTGGTGTGGACAGCAAAGAAAGAATTTCATTGTACAGGGAAACATGCTTCCTTGCAGTGCACATAACCACGCCGAGACCAGTTATCATCATCATCCTCATTTCTGAGGCCACAAAACTGCTTATCCTGGTTGAGCTCTCTGTTTGCTGGCAGGAGAGGATGGAGGAAGAAGGCAAAATATCAGGAGCTGGTCTAGGATGGACAGAAGAAGGAAGTGGAGCAGGTGCTTGCCAGTAGAAGTGGCTTTGTAGGACATTTCCTGAGGGAGGCCTACGGAACCATTGGCATCACAGGGGCAAGCAGGGCAAGAGTCATGAAGAGGCGGCAAAAATGATGACTATGGCTGAAGAAAGAAGATTACGTGGACATTGGTACACCATGATCAGGGCGTATGATAGTTCAAAAAGACTGAAACACCCGATGACACCTGATGACTCCTGCAGCTTTCACTGATGACGTGCATCAGAAGATGTACCTCAGAACTGAAATGACAGAGTATGTGTAGGGTGGACGAGGTGGTTAATACGACAATAACAATAAACACACTAAAAGCTTTCTAAGGACGCGTTTCTTTGGTTGGCTCCCCTTACTTCATGGCCTCTGACAAACTGAAGCATGCAGTGACACCACAGATTCCAGGTGGCACTGTACAAACCCACCTGGACTGACCTGACTGTTTTTTTTTCCCAACTGGTATACAAGCCCGTTATGTGGTGTCTTCCCAATCGACGGGTTTCTGAGCAAACGCTCCTTCAAGTTGTAGCACATTAGCGTCTGTCACTTGGCCTCTGGCAAAAGAATTTAGCATTACAAAGTGCAGACTTGAAAAGTGAACTTCAAATTGGAAAAAGCTCTCATTTCAGTAATACGAGATGGAAAATTAAATAAAGAGAAGGAAAGAAAAGGAAGAGCTTCGGAAAAGCAGACAGGGCCTCTCCCGTGTGGGGGCCGGGTAGGGTTTTGGCTTTTATTTATCGACTGCCTTTGTTGGACTGCAGGAGTCGTCTTTGCCTGTTCCTTTTTTTTTAGATAGTCCTCCTGTTTTGTTCATTGCCCTCTTGTCAGGTCCTAAAGTGACACACACACCCACACACACACACACACACATGCACACAACCCCCTCCACACACACGCACACACACACTCATATGGTCGGAGGAGCCAGAAGAGAGCCTGTTTGTCTTGGATGAGGTAAGGCTCCTTAGTGCTCCCAAGTTTTGGAAATATGGTGGGAAAATTCTGGAGGATGCCTAACACCCCAAGGGACAGCCTGGGGAGGGGGAAGGAGCGAAAAACACCAACCAGACGGAAGGGAAAAAGCTAAAAGACTTTCAAGGGCCTGACTTCCAGGACGACACACATCGCTGGATGGAGAAATGCAAATCGGGCGGGCCTACCAACGACATGACCATTTAAACCGTATATATGAAGCATTGTCGACGAGAACCCAACAAGGGTGGCCACTGAGGACGTCCATGTTGTGTATGCACAAGTTATGGGGTATTTTGGGTTTTTTGGACATGCAGATCACATTTCCGTGGTTTTATTTTTTACTTTGATCTTATTCTGAGAAGTTGGTTTTGGTTATTATGTTTTGCTTTTGCTATTTAAGCGATGCTGTTTGGAAGCATCACGTGACCTTGTTGGTCAAAATAACAGCTTCACAATGGTGACACTTTAAATACACAATGTTCACTGTGTCTTGATGGATAACACCATGTTAAACGTAGTCGACTCATTTCCTTGTGTAAGGCTCATTTTTCGTTTCCCGACTGGTTACGTAACATTGATTTTGGATTGTTGGCTCGCAAATTCTTGGTTCTGTTTGTCTTCCTGCTTTCGATTTTCTTTCTCAACCCAGAGTAAATAGATAGATAGATAGATAGATAGATAGATAGATAGATAGATAGATAGATGTGAAAGGGACTAGATAGATAGATAGATAGATAGATAGATAGATAGATAGATAGATAGATAGATAGATAGATAGATAGATAGATAGATGTGAAAGGGACTAGATCAGACACCAGGAAAAAGTCCCAATAATTGACTTTAATATTTTCAATTGTGCACAAAGCACCTCCACCTCCACTATACTTCCAATAATGCACAATAATAATAATCACTAATACAATTCACAATCCTCTACTCTCAGCAGCTCAGTCACCCTTCCTCCCAACTCAGCTCAGCTAGCAGGGGTTTCCCAAAAGTCCTTTATAGTCCTTGACCCGGAAGTCTTTCTGTCCCTCAGTCCACGTGATTTCATTACACTTCTGGGTCAGGTGAAAACTTCTTCTTTTCTTCGGCCCGGAAGTGCTTCATTATTTCCGTTCCTGTGACTAGAAAGTGCCTTCCTGCAGAATCCCCTAGCGGCCCCCATGGTATCCAGCAGGGCTGTGATGTAAAAGTGCAATGTCCATGATGCCCTGCTGGAACTCGGGGCACCTCCATTTTGCAAGAAGGACTCCATCTGGCGACGTGGGGGTATTGGCTGGGATAAACGGCCGGCCATATATCACAAGAGATAGATAGATAGATAGATAGATAGATAGATAGAAAGGCACTATACAACAAATAGATAGATAGATAGATAGATAGATAGATAGATAGATAGATAGAATTCTTTATTGTCATTATGCATACACATAACAAAATTTTTTGTTGGTTGGACTCGGCTTCAAGGCAGAATACTTAAAATGCACAATACACTATAAATAATAAAACAAACATAATAAGTATAAAAGGCAGCAGCTATAATACATCTTCAAGTCCAAACTTTTTGAGGTAGTACGCCGCCAGCGACCATTGATCTCTGTGCGTGGGTCTGCTGGGGAGGATTATGAGGGTAAGTGCGTGTGGATGTCTACAGGGGGGCAGGTTAAGGGTAGATGTAGATGTATGTGTGTGTTTCAGCAGGAGCAGATGGACTTCACAGCTCTGGAGAAAAAGCTGTCTGTCATTCTGCTGGTGTGTGTGTTTTTATGTTTCTGTACCGCCTTCCTGGAGGCAGTGGTGCAAACAGTCCATTTCCCGGATTGGTGAGAACCTCAGCTATACATTTGACCCTCTTCTGTACCCTTCCAGCATATACAGAGTCCAGGTCTAGGAGAGGACTCCTCATGATCCCCTGTGCTGTTCTCACCACCCGTGCCAAGTCCTTCCTGTCCTGTGCTGAGAAGCAGTCATACTGTGACAGAGAATTCTTTCTATAGCAGATCTGTAGAAGTTTGTGAGCAGCCAAGAAGAGAATCCAGCACGTCTCATCTTCCTGATCCGATGTGATATGGATACCCAAGAACTTGATATTGTCCACACACATTACAGCCTCCTCATGTATGAATATAGGAACATATTCTGTTCTTCTGGACTTTGTATTGATTACCACCTGTTATTTTGTGAAGTATGAAATCACAGTCAAGCTCTTCAGTGTTGGTGTTAGTTTCTTAATTCAATGTAGGCCCTACAGTGGGGTTTGCTTCTTCTGGTTTTGACATCTTTCCCCATTTGTTTTGGTTTCTGGTGTTTGCTTTGCGTCTTCCTCCACCATAACCTATAATCTATCTAAGCTCATCAAAAATTTGCCGTAGTTGACTCGTTTCCTTGTGTAAGGCTCATTTTTCATTTCCCGACTCCTGGTTATGTAATATTGATTTTGGATTGTTGGCTTGCAAGTTCTTGTTCCTGTTTGACTTCCTGCTTTTGGTTTTGTTTCTCACCCCAGAGTACATCTTGTGTTGATTACCATCTCTTGGTCTTTTTGCTCAGATAGTTTGGTGAGACGAGGATGGACAGGATTAGAAATGAGGACATTAGAGGGTCAGCTCAGGTTGAATGGTTGGAAGACAAAGTCAGAGAGGGGAGATTTTGTTGGTTTGGACACGTGCAGAGGAGAAATGCTGGGTATACCAAGAGAAGGGCACTAAGGATAGAGCTGCCAGGTAAGGGGAACAGAGGAAGTAGTTAGGGGAGGTTTATGGATGTGGTGAGAGAGGACATGCAGGTGATGGGTGTGACAGAGCAAGATGATGAGGACAGGAAGATATGGAACGAGACGACTCACTGTGGCGATCCATAGTGGGAGCAGCCGAAAGAAGAAGAAGAAGTTTGGTGTGTTTGGTGTGAAAGTCTGTGTGTCACAGTTTCTTGAGGACGATCAAGAGCTAAAACGGCTGGATGGAAAAAATACCAAACTGGAAACTTAAGCCTGTTATGAGATGATGATGTGCTGATATGTTTTTGAGCCAAATCGTGCAAGAGAAAGAGACACTCTAGAGGAGCCCTCAGATACCATAATTCCTCTGGTCAATTGCTACCATTATGACCTATGTTATGATCAGAAAGATCAGAATCAGAGTGGTAGATAATTACTAAATATCATAGAATAATTCGGGTAACTTGGTTTCTAGGAAGCAAAGCCTACTGACATTCATATCTGAATTTTCATCTCTTATTTATCTAGGATTGTTTGTAGTGATGACCGAGAACAATGTTTCATCTGATATTTTCACAGAGAACAGAAAAAACAAAGTTTATGACACAATGGGCGTCAATGGAGACCAAGACTGAACAGCAGCAAGCAATACCAAAATGTCTAGAACGATTACATCAAGTCACTTGGGTCACATAATCCACGTGCCAGGTGCCCAGCTGTATGCTGGCAAGGTCCCAAAACGTTTTTTGCAAACATATTATGAGATAAACCAAACATATTATGAAATAAATGTAAAAACCTTCTGATGTTGTGAAGAAACATCAAGATGAGTCTTTCCTGACCTCCCCAAGTGAGGCCTTATGACTTAAGCTTGACTCTCCTTGACTTGTTCTCTGCACATCAAGGGCGCTATATAATAGAGGATATTGTTAACTTTCTTGATCGCTACTGTACACTGACTGAATGTACGGTCATGTGAAAAAGTAAGTGCACCCTCTGTAACTTGCTGGCTTTCCCCACGTATTTCAACAGGCAAACAGGAGACCTTCTTACAAACAAGTAAAGGTGATACATTTGAACAAGTTCCATACCGTAACATTTTCTAAGTTGTTTAATCCTGAGCAGGGTCACGGGGGGCTGGAGGCTGTCCCAGCTGGCATGGGGTGCAAGGCAGAAACAATCTTTAGGCAAGGCATCATTCCATCACACGGTGAACACAGAAGGGCCAATTTGGTGTCACCAATCCACCTAGCCTGCATGTCTTTGGACTGTGGGAGGAAGACCATTGTGGGGCACCCTACTTAAACAAGTGACATAACAAACTGACATGGCGTATTCATTCTTATAATCTAAACAAACAAAAATGCAGAATTGTCTCATTGAGAAAAAGCAGGTCCACCCCAATATTTATCCTCGCTTCAAGTCTGTCAAATGAGAGTCAGGTGTTCCAGATGTGTTGCCAATGATTAGGACCTCCTCAGAGAGTCTGCAGGTTGATCCTGTCTTAGTTAACCTGCAGATAGAGATGGTCTGGTGTTCTCTGGGTTGTCGACATGTGGGGTGCCATCATGCCAAGATCTAAAGAGATCTCTATGGATGTCTAGGAGTGTGGCAAGGGATTTAAGAAGGTGGTCAAATTGTTTGAACTCAATCACTCCGTTGAGGCGTAGATTTCAAATGACTGCTAACTTGCCCAGGACTGCTTTTACTGTTTACGTGATGATGTTTGGAAAGATCATGTGACCTTGTTCATCACATTAGTGACATCACAATGGTGATGCTTTAAACATGCAACATTTACTATCACTCCGGCTTACTTGTCTGAACTTATCATGACATACAAACCAGAACGTACATTAAGATCTCAAGATGCCGGTCTGCTTGTGATTGCAAGGATTAATAAAATAACAGTGGGAGGTCGAGCTTTTAGTTACAGGCCCGCTAAACTGTGGACTGGTCTGCCTGCTCCTATAAGAGATGCCCCTTCGGTCTCCTGGCTGAAGACACACTACTTCAGTTTAGCACACCCTGACTAGAGCTGCTGATTAACTTTACAGACTGTATCTCTGTCGTTAGTCATTACCACTAAAACATAAATAATATGATAGTTATAATTTGTTACTAACCCTCACATATTCTGTTTTTCTTCTTAGTACTCACATGTGGCACTTCACTTCCCGAGCTCTTCCAGCGTGGAGTTTGCATGTTCTCCTCTTGTTTGCATGGGTTTCCTGCGGGTGCTCCAGTTTCCTCCCATAGTCCAAAGACATGCATGTTAGGTGCATTGGCGATCCTAAATTATCTGTAGTGTGTGTTTGGTGTGTGTGTGTGTGCCCTGCGGTGGGCTGGCTCCCTGCCCGGGGTTTGTTCCTCTCTTGCGCCCTGTTTTGGCTGGGATTGGCTCCAGCAGACCCTCGTGACCCTGTAGTTAGGATATAGCAGGTTGGAAAATGACTGACTAACTGACTGTTATTGATTAGATCCTGCCAGATTTTAAAAATGTTTCGTACAAATCGTCTAAGTGCAAATTTCTAATAGTATATAACATCAGTTCCCGCACTGACTTAACAGAGCTGTGTTAGGATTCTTCCAATTGAGTGAGACAAGTCTATGTGCCAACAGTGAAGTAAAAGCAATTCCAGTTTATTTGTCCTTCTCTAGTTTAAGCCCCTCTGTGAGCCCACCAAACACAGCTGTTAGTGCAGCGTTTCTCAACCTTTAAGTATTTGCGACCCAAGTTTTCATAACAGTTTTAATCGCTCCCCCCTAACGTTTTTTTGAAAGGAGCCCACTAATACCAATTTGTTCTTTTTAATTAATGATACAGTGGAACCTCGGTTTATGAGTAACTTGGTTTATGAGTGTTTTGCAAGACGAGCAAAATTTTTTAATAAATTTTGACTTAATAAACGAGCGATGTCTTGCAATACGAGTAGTATGGATACACTTTGTCTGCTGAGCGTCATGTGATCACAACTGAGCTGATGGTTCTTCTCTCTCCCGCGCGTGTGTGTGTGTGTGTGTCTGTGTCTCTCTCTCTCTCTCTCTCTCTCTCACTCACTCCTTATCTCTCTCGCTCCCAGCGCGTCTCTATCTCCTTATCTCGCTCGCTCACACGCCTCTCTCCTTATCTCTCTCGCTCACCGTGTCTCTCTCTCCTTATCTCGCTCGTTCACTGGTCTCTCTCTCTTTCTCTCTCCTTATCTCTCTCGCTCGCTCGCCCGCGTCTCTCTCCTTATCTCGCTCACTCGCGCGAGCATATCTCTATCTATCTATCTATCTCTCTCTCTCTCTCTCTCTCTCTCTCTCTCTCTCTCTCTCTCTCTCTCTTCTCTTGTAGGCAATCATGTCCTATTCTCCGTCTCTGCGTGCCTCACTCATATCGTCAACATCCGTACAAGCGTATACTGTTTATTGCAGCATTGTGACTATGGTTGTGTGTGTGCTGTGAAGTGCGAGTCCCCATCTTGCGCCCCAAAACACGAAGCTGAGTCTCAGTACTTTAACAACACCAGCTTTATTCAGCTTGAAACAGCAACAGCGCTGTTATTTATTGTAGTGGGATCTTTATAATGTTCCTTGTATCACCCATCAACGACAGGCGCTTATAGCATGTCCGCGATCTTTTTGGATGCGCTTATACGGCCAACTGCTACAGGACTGGGAGGCTGCGATTGCTTTGAGCTGCTCTTCCGCGTGTCGTCCCGTTAGGTGGAATCCCACATGAGTTTAGAAACTCACTCACACCAGCCATGATTCTTTTTAAAGGTAAAGTGCAGGTTAATTTGGTTTATGTATTTTACTTCATATTTTGTATTAATCATTTTTATATGAATAGTTTTGGGTTGTGGAACGAATCATCTGAGTTTCCATTATTTCTTATGGGGAAATTCACTTTGAAATGCGAGTGCTTTGGATTGCGAGCACGTTTCCGGAACGAATTACACTCGCAAACTGAGGTTCCACTGTATATCATAGATGCATATTTTATTATTCCTACTTAACTGTTATCGACATTTATCTAACTATTTATTTATTGTTCTAGTATCAGAATGTAGTTTAAGTTAATTTGTTTTGGTTTCAATAGATGTATTTTTCATATTTTCAATTCTTGTTTTCTTTTTTTCACATCTTTGCGTCCCCCTTTTTGTTACTTTGCGCCCCCCTAGGGGGGCCCGCCCCACAGTTTGAGAAACCCAGCTGTTAGTGGATAAGGAAGGATTGTGACATCCAAGGCTGTCTGAGAGGCATTTAAAGATTTTGGTCCAGAATGATGTTAATTTGGCGCAGGCCCAAAACATGTGACCCAGTGAGGCCGGAGCTCGATTGTAACGTTCACAGATTGTCTCTTGCCCTGGAAACATTTTGGACAATTTCAAATGAGAGAGATGCGCTCGATATACTGTATATATCATTTTAAGTTGAATAATTTTATGCTTTGTGCATATGGAGCTCGAGTGAATTCTGTGCATTGCTACTTTCCACTCCTTTTCTGGATTGTTGGCTCGCAAATTCTTGGTTCTGTTTGTCTTCCTGCTTTCGATTTTCTTTCTCAACCCAGAGTAAATAGATAGATAGATAGATAGATAGATAGATAGATAGATAGATAGATAGATTTTCTGAAATATTGAGTGAGAGATCCTTTTCCCACTTTTCTCTTGGATCTTTGAAAGGGGGGGACTGTAAAATAGTTTTATATATTACAGAAATTCTGCCTGAGTCCTTGAGACTGAGCAATATTTTTTCCTGTGTAGAGGTCGGTGGGAAGTAAGAGAAAAGCACGTGTTTAAACCCCACTCTGGTATGTTTTCACGCTCCGTCTGGCCCTTTGGCTGTCACCTAGTCGTGTGTGTGTGACAACAGCAGTTTCAATTTGGTCCCTCTTCTGGGAAAATTAGAAGAATTAGCCATCCTCAAAAGCCAGTGTCACTGTTACTGGATATGAGAAGAAGAAGAAGAAGAAGAAGAAAGAGAAGAAAGAGAATAGAAAATAGAACACCCAGACAATCCCCCTTAGCCTCTGCAGGACACTTTAAGAGATGGAGCAGGCTGCCTGGTCAGAGGTGAAGAGTGCACCATGTCCGATGGGAATGAGAGCTGCCTAGCCCCCCCAGTCCTCCCCACCCACCTTCTACAACTGGAGAGTTTACAGAAGTTCAAGGGGCCTGAAAAGAAAAAATAAGCAAAACATATGCGTCTGCAAACCGTGTCTGCTTGGCTGTCCTTGGCGGGCGGCCAGGGATTTCTTTTATTTTGAGAGGAGGATGGAAGGAAACAGGAAAAATGAAAAAGTAAACATTGTTTTAATGTGCCGACAACCCAAGTGGTGATGCTTGTTTGAGTGCTGAGACTACATACTGTCGCACTGGAGAGTCCTCCTTCAGTTCAGAGATCTTCAAATGTGATATGCGCTCACCCTCGAGTCCGATACACCGCCCCAGAGCACTTCGCCGCCATGAGGCGTGTGACTAGAGCCCATGCAGTTGCTGGGCTCAGTCACGGGGAGAATAGCTGGCTTGAAAAGGAAACGTCCACCAGGGGCTGGTACATCTTTGTGATTGGTGGTCTCAGGTCACAGTCATTGGTGGAGTAGTGGTGAAACCACTGATAAAAATACTCCATTGTAATATAAGGCCTTCCATAAGGAACAGAAACTTGAGGATCTTTACAGTGACAGGTTAAGTTGTGAGCAGGCTAAGTCACTTGTCTACTTCCCCAGTG
This sequence comes from Polypterus senegalus, assembly GCF_016835505.1. Lineage (NCBI taxonomy): Eukaryota > Metazoa > Chordata > Cladistia > Polypteriformes > Polypteridae > Polypterus > Polypterus senegalus. The sequence continues at coordinate 7,281,053 of NC_053170.1, read as the reverse complement.
GTCCATCTAGGACAGAGCAGGTGAGGTTCTTCTGGGAGGGGCAGGCAGAACAGGTCATCTGTCTATTAAATGGACATAAGGGATTGGAGGTCTTCTTGTTCTTCTTCTTCTTCTTCATCTTTTCTCACTTTTATGTGCCTGATCAGCTTTCTCCAAACAGCTCAGTACTGCACCTCCTCCCCAAGTCAAAAACATAGTATATTTTCATATGCAGGATGCAGCTGTTTACATGGAGGAGGAGGAAGAGGAGGAGGAAGAGGTTAGGAGCACTTTGCCGATACAGCACACTGCCGCACCCTCCACATGACAAAACCACCTCAGGACCCCAGATTAGGACCCTTACTTTTATCCATCCATCCATTTTCCAACCCGCTGAATCCTAACTACAGGGTCACGGAGGTCTGCTGGAGCCAATCCCAGCCAACACAGGGCACAAGGCAGGAACCAATCCTGAGCAGGGTGCCAACCCACCACAGGACACACACAAACACACCAAGCACACACACGGGCCAAGTTAGAATCGCCAATCCACCTAACCTGCATGTCTTTGGACTGTGGGAGGAAACCCACGCAGACACGGGGAGAACATGCAAACTCCACGCAGGGAGGACCCGGGAAGTGAACCTAACTGCGAGCCAGCAGCGCTACCCACTGCGCCACCTTGCCGCCCCCTTACTTTTATTCTATGTTAATGAGTGTTCTCTTATTTTAATTCTTACTTTGTCTTTTTTTTCTCTTTCTTCATCATGTAAAGCACTTTAAGCGACATTGTTTGTATGAAAATGTGCTATAGAAATAAAAGTTGTTGTTGCTAAATTCTGCTCTGTACTTGTAATATTTTTATTTTGCTCTTATACTGTATTGAGGATTACTTGTGTTATGTTCTGAATATTGTATTTTTTTTGACACCCGCTGCCCACCCATCCTACCTGGAAAGGGGTCTCTCTTTGAACTGCCTTTCAGAAGGTTTCCTCCATTTTTCTCCCCCTCTCTTCTTAGAGAGTCAAGGCTTGGGGTGCTGTTAAAGCCAATTGTGACACTTCTTGTGTGCTCTACAAATAAAATTGTATTGCATTATACAATTATGGGATCTCAATAAGCCCAGGCTCTACGGAGAAACAGCCATGGTTGGAAGTGGAGCTCAGTTAAACCTTTGTCCTGATGCAATTGAAGATGGTGCTGTTCAGTACAAAAAGCATTTGTGCAGTAGCTACTTTGCCTGGCCTCTCAACACTTAAAACATTCTCCAAAATCAATTTTCATTTCTACTTTGCTATTACAGTTTGTCTCAGTTGCTTTGGTGCACTGGTCACAACAGAATTGCAGTCCTCAAAACTGCTCGTTCAATTCCCACAGCCTTTAGTCAGTTGTGCACATCATAACAGCAATTTCTGGGTGTTTTCCTCATTTTGCAGTTGCTTTAGTTCACTCAGGCAGATGCTTATGTGCAATTCTCAGCTACAGTTACAGTAATCCCTCGCCATATCGCGCTTCGACTTTCGCGGCTTTACTCCATCGCGGATTTTAAATGTAAGTATATCTAAATATATATCACGGATTTTTCACTGGTTCGCGGATTTCTGCAGACAATGGGTCTTTTAATTTAAAGTACATGCTTCCTCAGTTTGTTTGCCCAGTTGATTTCATACAAGGACGCTATTGGCGGATGGCTTAGAAGCTACCCAATCAGAGCATGTATTACATATTAACTAAAACTCCTCAATGATATACGATGTGCTTCCCCGAGCGGATTGTTTGCTTTTCTCGGTCTTTCTCTGACATTCTCTGCGCCTGACGGAGGGGGTGTGAGCAGAGGGGCTGTTTGCCTAGAAGATATGGACGCTCCTCTAAGAAATGCTGCTTTATCGTGGTGGCCCAAAAGCACGTATTGATTTTTTGATTGTTTGCTTTAATCTCGTGCGCTCTCTCTCTGACGGAGGGGCTGTTTGTTTAGAAGATACGGAGGCTACTCTAAAAAATGCTGAAAGACTACCTTCACATTGCGCCCTTCTTTGCGGTTGGTTTATCGCGTGCTCATACTTAAAAGCCCAACAGCACGTATTGATTTTTGATTGTTTGTTTTTCTGTCACGCTCTCTCTATCTCTCTGACATTCTCCGCTCCTGACGGCGCTCGTTTGAAGAGAAGATACGTTTGCATTCTTTTAGTTATGAGAAAGAACTGTCATCTCTGTCTTGTAATGGAGCACAGTTTAAACGTTTGACTAAGGCCTTGTTCACACGGGCGTTAAAATCGAGCGGTTTTTTTGCGTTCGTAGCGTCTGGTGAGCGCGGATCAAGCGCCGAGTGTTTTCTACACGTAGGAGTCAATGAGAGTGTTCACACGGGCTTTGGTGACGGCGCTTGTCCGCTGCGCTTATACGCATCAAAACACGTTGCATGCAGCTTTTTCTTGGCGTTCAAAACCCAACGAACGCAAGGAAACCGCTTCTAGTTCTTTTTTTGCGCATTTATTTTACGCCGAGGACCAGATATATATAAGTTTACATGTTGTATATGAAAAAATATTAATATTTTTATGTTTTCATGTACAACATATATATTTTCATATTGCTTATTTTATTTTATTGTCTCATGTAATTTGTAAACCATGAACCTATTAATTTATGTTCTAATATAATATTTGATAACGATTATGTTGGAGGGGGCAATCCATGGCCGTGGGGGCTGAGGTGCATTTCAGTGCCTAACACCGGTGTAAGCGCACACTCGACTACTGTTTCCTTAACTCAAAGTGACAAGTAGTCTCTTCGCTAACACCAAGTCGCATATTGGTTGATCGGCGTGCAATGTGGCATTGCACCAGCTGCAGCAGACAATCAAAAGTGGAAACCGACATCCGACAGTAAAAAACTTGCGCGGAAATTTTCGCATTTCTTCATAAAGCACAAAAACTTCCTTTAACCCGACGTTGTACAGTCAGAGGATGAACCCAGTAGCGGCGATTTTTCTCTCCCTACGTCAGCCATTTACGAGTATTTTAAAACAAGAAGATTAATATCTAACATAGCAAAATGGTCCATATTGAAAGGAGGCACCTCAAATAAAACGACAAGGGCTTTCATATCCAGTTCCCGACACTGCCTCCACAGGTTAACACACAAACTACAATTTGGGCTGCAGGCTGGCGTTAGACAGAGACAAACGAACGCCGGAGTAGAAGTCAATCGATCGCCACCACAAAATGCAACATAAACGTCTAGGACGTTCAGAGCAAGTTCGTTTATCCAAAAACTTAACACCTGTGTGAACAAGGCCTTAAGGGTGTTATTTCATGTCTAGAGGGCTCTAATAATGTTAACAATGTGGGAGAGTTTATAAGGGCTTAAAATATATAAAAATAACCATACAAACATATGGTTTCTACTTCGCGGATTTTTACCTATCGCGGGGGGTTCTGGAACGCAACCCCCGCGATCGAGGAGGGATTACCGTAAATCATGTATCAGCGGTTATTTTGTCCTGATGATCAAAGTGCATCGTGTAGCCCTCTTTTGCATAGTCTTACACTCCAGACAAACTTGTCATTTTTTCATTGTGTACGTCATTGCAGTCAAAAGTGTTCAACTAGATATCATTGGCTGCCAAGTGTATTTTATAGGTTTCTACAAAACTTGTTTTGGTTTGTATTCACAATACTAATGATTCCTGCACCACCTTAAATTGCTCTCAGGTGACACGTTATTCGGGGCAGGTGGGAGATCTTCGATCAATCCGTCTCAGTTACTTTGGTGCGTTTCTCACAACAGACTTAACACTTGAATAACAGCGAGTGCATTTCTCAAAACACTTCGTGCAAATGGCAAACAACATCAAAATACAAAAACACATTTCAGTATATACAGTGGGTACGGAAAGTATTCAGACCCCCTTCAGTTTTTCACTCTTTGTTATTTTGCAGCCATTTGCTAAAATCATTTCAATTAATTTTTTCCCTCATTAATGTACACACAGCACCCCATATTGACAGACAAAAAAAAAGAATTTTTGAAATTGTTGCAGATTTATTAAAAAAGAAAAACTGAAATCTCACCTGGTCCTAAGTATTCAGACCCTTTGCTGTGACACTCGTATAATTAACTCGGGTGCTTTCCATTTCTTCTGATCATCCTTGAGGTCACCTTCATTTGAGTCTGCTTATGGTTTATAAAGCCTTAAATAATCTCGCTCCATCTTATATATCGGAATGCCTGACGCGTTATATTCCAAATCGTAACCTTAGATCTTCAAATGAGTGTCTCCTTATAATTCCAAAAGCTAAACTTAAAAGAAGTGGTGAGGCAGGCGGCCTTCTGCTGCTATGCACCTAAAATCTGGAATAGCCTGCCAATAGGAATTCGCCAGGCTGATACAGTAGAGCACTTTAACACACTGCTGAAAACACATTACTTTTTATAACTTCACTTTAACTTAATACTGATACTCTGCATGTTCAATTCTTCATAATAACTATTCACGGTGGCTCCAAAATCCGTACTGACCCCTACTCTCTCTTCTGTTTCTTTTTCCGTTTCTTTGTGGTGGCGGCCTGCGCCACCACCACCTACTCAAAGCATCATGATGCACCAACATTGATGGACTGAAAGCCAGAAGTCTACGTGACCATCATCATCAGGTCCTTCCATGAAAACCCTAAATACAAAGAGGACTGTTTGATTTATGTTAGGTAGATTGCTCAGAGGGGACTGGGCGGTCTCTTGGTCTGGAACCCATACAGATTTTATTTTTTTCTCCAGCCTTTGGAGTTTTTTTTTTTTTTTTTCTGTCCACCCTGGCCATCGGACCTTATTTATTCTAATGTTGACTTATGTTTATCTTTTATTGTGTCTTCTATTTCTCTATTCATTTTGTAAAGCACTTTGAGCTACATTTTTTTGTATGAATATGTGCTATATAAATAAATGTTGATTGATTGATTGATTGATTGAGTCCAGCTGTGTTTGATTCTACTGACTGGACTTGATTAGGAAAGCCACACACCTGTCTGTCTATATAAGACCTCACAGCTCACAATGCATGTCAGAGCAAATGAGAATCAGGAGGTCAAAGGAACTGCCTGAAGAGCTCAGAGACAGAATTGTGGCAAGGCACAGATCTGGCCAAGGTTACAAAAAAATTTCTGCTGCACTTAAGGTTCCCAAGAGCACAGTGGCCTCCATAATCCTTAAATGGAAGATGTTTGGGACGACCAGAACCCTTCCTAGAGCTGGCCGTCCGGCCAAGCTGAGCTACCGGGGGAGAAGAGCCTTGGTGAGAGAGGTAAAGAAGAACCCAAAGATCACTTTGGCTGAGCTCCAGAGATGCAGTCAGGAGATGGGAGAAAGTTGTAGAAAGTCAACCATCACTGCAGCCCTCCACCAGTCAGGGCTTTATGGCAGAGTGGCCTGTCGGAAGCCTCTCCTCAGTGCAAGACACATGACAGCCCGCATGGAGTTTGCTAAAAGACACCTGAAGGACTCTGAGATGGTGAGAAATAAGATTCTCTGGTCTGATGAGACCAAGATAGAACTTTTTGGCCTTAATTCTAAGCGTTATGTGTGGAGACAACCAGGCACTGCTCATCACTTGTCCAATACAGTCCCCACAGTGAAGCATGGCGGTGGCAGCATCATGCTGTGGGGGTGTTTTTCAGCTGCAGGGACAGGACGACTGGTTGCAATCGAGGGAAAGATGAATGCGGCCAAGTACAGGGATATCCTGGACAAAAACCTTCTCCAGAGTGCTAAGGACCTCAGACTGGGACCTTCCAACAAGACAATGACCCTAAGCACACAGCTAAAATAACGAAGGAGTGGCTTCACAACAACTCTGTGACTGTTCTTGAATGGCCCAGCCAGAGCCCTGACTTAAACCCAATTGAGCATCTCTGGAGAGACCTAAAAATGGCCGTCCACCAACGTTTACCATCCTACCTGACAGAACTGGAGAGGATCTGCAAGGAGGAATGGCAGAGGATCCCCAAATCCAGGTGTGAAAAACTTGTTGCATCTTTCCCAAGAAGACTCATGGCTGTATGAGCTCAAAAGGGGGCTTCTACTAAATACAGAGCAAAGGGTCTGAATACTTAGGACCAGGTGATATTTCAGGTTTTCTTTTTTAATAAATCTGCAACAATTTCAAAAAATCTTTTTTTTTTGTCTGTCAATATGCGGTGCTGTGTGTACATTAATGAGGGAAAAAATTAATTTAAATGATTTTAGCAAATGGCTGCAAAATAACAAAGAGTGAAAAATTGAAGGGGGTCTGAATACTTTCTGTACCCACTGTATATCTTGTTTTCGATGTTGTAATTTTTTTTTCCTTCATTTCATATGTTACACATAAAGTATTGAAATGCATTTATTTGCTAGACTCCAAGTGCAGTGCATGGTATGTCACCATAAACCTGTGCAATCCATAAAATATTCTTCTTGAATCAATCTCCCGCAATCGGTGTTTTGTATTTTTATGTTTCTTGCCCTTGTCATTCAGATGTTTTGTGCATCAGAAAATGTTTAGATTGTGCCAATTTTATATCGGTAACATGACTTAACATTTTGGCTGTCATGTCCGTGGACGATGATTCATCGACTTGGCATTTTGACATATTCAGCGACGTACAGTAAATACTTGCTTTTGAGGCATGGATTAAGGATTTTCAAGAGGTTACCTGCTTCTGCTGGTCATCCATAGTGTTTTGAGAAATGCACTCGCTGTTATGCAAATGTTAAGTCTGTTGTGAGAAATGCACCAAAGCAACTGAGAAAAACTGTACGATGGTTACTAAGCCGCCGGCCACTTTTCTCCTTAATGTACATTGTACATTGTTGTCAAGAGCTCCTTTCAACACAGGCCATTCAGATCCAGTGACTGTTGAAGGTTCTTGTTGATACCAGGAGTCCAGAGCCCTTCTAATGTAATGTGACAGGACCCCGGGTTCATGGCTACAGCTGGTGAGCTCTCTGGGTTTTAGCAGGCACCCAACAGGCTGGGCTCAGGGGTTTATTTTGCCACACCCTGGTCTCGCACAGCAGGTAATGAGCACATCTTGTAAAATGTCTCAGCAGAAGCATTCCTTCTGTGAAGTGTCTGAAGAAGGTAATTATGCTTTGTTGTCTCCATGCAGTGCATCCGTGGAGGGCTGCAAAGGCAGATTAGTGAGGGTGTGTATTAGAGACCCACTGCCTTCCTACTGCTAATGCCCAGAGTCGATGTGCAGACGGCAGCCGGCTAAGAGGACACCTGCCTGCACCTGGACTGCCTAAGCCTGCCACCTCTTCATTGCAATAAACCAAGTAGGAAAACTGAAGGCTGAGCAAACCTCTGGAGACAGACAAATTAGTGAGGAGCCAAACTCCCAAAATGCCACCCCATCCACAGCATAAAGGAGATATCATTGTGTTTGATGCATAATCAATGAAATTGCTGTTTTATGATTACAATGCAACACCGGTAATCATGTCAGATTAATGTTTCTTAGATGGATCTACATAGAGGTTACACATAGTGCTCTGAGGCCTCCTGAAAATGAATGATGATGCTGATAATGAGTACTAATCATGGCATCCTAACCACAGCCACCACAATATAACTGAAGGCTACAGTGGAAGAATATGCCAACCACTGGGAATATCAGGGGAAAAACATTTCAGGTTACAATTCCTTCATACACAGCACCTGGTAGATATCTTGTGAGGAGACAGCAAAGGTTCAAGAGACGAACTGCAGGTATGAAAGGTCTGATCGCTAGGACAGCATTTTTTCACTTAAGAAACATACCTAAAGCTAGACCTCTTCTATCACTGAAAGATGCTGAGAAATTAGTTCACGCGTTTGTTTTCAGTCGACTAGATTACTGTAACGCACTCCTCTCAGGACTACCCAAAAAAGACATAAATCGTTTACAACGAGTGCAGAATGGAGCTGCTAGAATCCTAACTGGGAAAAGAAAATCCGAACACATCTCTCCAGTTTTGATGTCACTACACTGGTTACCTGTGTCATTCAGGATTGACTTTAAAATTCTGCTTATGGTTTAGAGAAAAGCCAAGCAAAATGACACCTTTTATTGGCTAACTAAAAAGATTACAATATGCAAGCTTTCGAGGCAACTCAGGCCCCTTCTTCAGGCAAGATGTAATCATGCTTATGGTTTATAAAGCCTTAAATAATCTCACCCCATCTTATACACTCACCTAAAGGATTATTACGAACACCTGTTCAATTTCTCATTAATGCAATTATCTAATCAACCAATCACATGGCAGTTGCTTCAATGCATTTAGGGGTGTGGTCCTGGTCAAGACAATCTCCTGAACTCCAAACTGAATGTCAGAATGGCAAAAAAGGGGATTTAAGCAATTTGGAGCGTGGCATGGTTGTTGGTGCCAGACGGGCCGGTCTGAGTATTTCACAATCTGCTCAGTTACTGGGATTTTCACGCACAACCATTTCTAGGGTTTACAAAGAATGGTGTGAAAAGGGAAAAACATCCAGTATGCGGCAGTCCTGTGGGCGAAAATGCCTTGTTGATGCGAGAGGTCAGAGGAGAATGAATGGGCCGACTGATTCAAGCTGATAGAAGAGCGACTTTGACTGAAATAACCACTCGTTACAACCGAGGTATGCAGCAAAGCATTTGTGAAGCCACAACACGCACAACCTTGAGGCGGATGGGCTACAACAGCAGAAGACCCCACCGGGTACCACTCATCTCCACTACAAATAGGAAAAAGAGGCTACAATTTGCACGAGCTCACCAAAATTGGACAGTTGAAGACTGGAAAAATGTCACCTGGTCTGATGAGTCTCGATTTCTGTTGAGACATTCAAATGGTAGAGTCAGAATTTGGCGTAAACAGAATGAGAACATGGATCCATCATGCCTTGTTGCCACTGTGCAGGCTGGTGGTGGTGGTGTAATGGTGTGGGGGATGTTTTCTTGGCACCCTTTAGGCCCCTTAGTGCCAATTGGGCATCGTTTAAATGCCACGGGCTACCTGAGCATTGTTTCTGACCATGTCCATCCCTTCATGACCACCATGTACCCATCCTCTGATGGCTACTTCCAGCAGGATAATGCACCATGTCACAAAGCTGGAATCATTTCAAATTGGTTTCTTGAACATGACAATGAGGTCACTGTACTAAAATGGCCCCACAGTCACCAGATCTCAACCCAATAGAGCATCTTTGGGATGTGGTGGAACGGGAGCTTCGTGCCCTGGATGTGCATCCCACAAATCTCCATCAACTGCAAGATGCTATCCTATCAATATGGACCAACATTTGTAAAGAATGCTTTCAGCACCTTGTTGAATCAATGCCACGTAGAATTAAGGCAGTTCTGAAGACGAAAGGGGGTCAAACACCGGATTAGTATGGTGGTCCTAATAATCCTTTAGGTGAGTGTATATCGGAATGTCTGACACGTTATATTCCAAATTGTAACCTCAGATCCTCAAATGAGTGTCTCCTTAGAATTCCAAAAGCTAAACTTAAAAGAAGTGGTGAGGCGGGTGGCCTTCTGCTGCTATGCACCTAAAATCTGGAATAGCCTGCCAATAGGAATTCACCAGCTGATACAGTAGAGCACTTTAACACACGGCTGAAAACACATTATGTTAACATGGCCTTCTCATAACTTCACTTTAAATTAATCCTGATACTCTGTATGTTCAATTCCTCATAATAACTATTCATGGTGGCTCTAAAATCCGTACTGACCCCAACTCTCTCTTCTGTTTCTTTTTCCGGTTTCTTTGTGGTGGCGGCCTGCACCACCACCACCTACTCAAAGCTTCATGATGCTCCAACAATGATGGATGGGTTAAAAGCCAGAAGTCTACGTGACCGTCATCATCATCAAGTCCTTCTGTGAGAACCCTAAATCCAAAGAGGACTGTTTCACTTATGTTAGGTAGAATGCCCAGAGGGGACTGGGTGGTCTCATGGTCTGGAATCCCTACAGAGTTTTTTTTTTTTTTGTTTTTTCTGTCCACCCTGGCCATTGGACTTTACTCTTATTCTATGTTAATTAATGTTGACTTATTTTATTTTCTTACTGTGTCTTTTATTTTTCTATTCTTCATTATGTAAAGCACTTTGAGCTACTTTTTGTATGAAAATGTGCTATATAAATAAATGTTGTTGTTGTTGTTGATCAATTTACAGGTCTGTCTGCAAAGGCTCCTGAGTATTACAGCCTACTGGCAGATCACCTCATCTCAGTAAAGTAACATATTAAGTGCACACTTTGGAATGGTCTTCAATACAGGAAAGCGCTAAAAACATAACAGTTGCTTATTAGGCCTTAGATGAATTCACATTTCTGGGAAATCTGAGTTGAGATAAACTCATAGATGTTTCTGTTCAACTTCAGATGTAACTGGTTTGTGCTCATCTCTCTCAGCTGTCCAGACTCCTTCGGCATTATTAGAGCGTTCAAGGAGTCGGATCTGAGCTCAGCTCACAGGCCTGTTTGACGAGTTTACTGGGAGCTCTATTATAGTTGCAGATATCCAGATGTCAGAGCTCAACTTGTAAGACTGTTTGATCAATTTTTGCTGAACACCAGTGTGTATGAGTTTGGTCTGAGCTCATTTCTTATGCCTGTCTTCATAGACTCAGATGATTTAGGGTGTTAGTAGATCCTTGGCAATCAACTTAAGATAAACCCCAGAGCTAGAGGTGTCCAATTTGAGATTAACCTCTAGGTCAGGTTTGATCACTCTATGTGAGTTCTACTGCTGGAGAATTGTGATCTGAAGTCAATTCATTAGCTAGACTGATCATTTTAGAAATATTTCCAGAGCTAAAGGAGTTTAATCTAGGCCCAACTTGTAGGTCTGTGTAATCACTTTATGTAAGTTCCAAGAAAAGTATGTGAGCTCAACTTTCAGGCCTGTCTTAATAGGTTAAGATGACTTATAGTGTTGATGGATCTTTAATGGCTATCAATTTAAAAATACAATCCAGTGCTAGAGGTGTATGATCTGAGCTCCACTTGTAGGTCTGTTTAGATCACTTTAGGTGACTCTCAGGCCCATCTGTGTAGACTCAGATAATTTAGGGTTCTGGTGTATCTTTGATAATCAAAATAAGATGAACCCCAGTGCTAGAGGTGTCTGATATGGTCTTAACCTCTATGTCTGTTTGATCACTCTAAGTAAGCTCCCGTACTGAAGAATTCTGATCTGAACTCAACTCGTTAGCCTATTTGACCACAGAGATAGAGGAGTCTCGTCTGTGCTCAACTTGTAGGCCCATTATGGAAGAGTCTGCTCTGAGATCAACTCTTAGACCTGTCCTCATAGACTTAAATGATTTAGAATACCGGTGGATCTCAAATAGCCATCAACTTAACATGAACCAAAGTTATAGAAGTGTCTGATCTGGGCTCAATTTGTAGGTCTGTTTAATCAATCAAGGTAAATTACATTATGGAAGAGTCTATTCCTAGTTCAACTCTCAGACCCATCTTCAAAGACTCAGATGATTTATAATGTTGTAGGATCTTCGGCAATCAACCTAAAATGAACCCCAGTAGGTCTGAGGTCCTCAGGTGAGTGAGCCTCAGAACTGTAGGTGACAAAGAAGAACTGGCTAGTGACAGTTCCACTTCTCTACTCGGGATGGATGGAAGTGTGGAGCCTTTAAGATGTCCCCAAAGCACACATCCATAACTATACAGTATATATATACACACATATATACTGTATATATATATATATATATATATATATATATATATATATATATATATATATATATATATATATATATATATATATATATATATATATATATATTGTGATAGTAAATTATGGAACACTACAACTCATAATAGTATAGTATAGTGCCTCCTAGTATTGCATAATAAGGCATAGGATGAGTTATATTGTGTGGTGTAGTATATTATGGAACACTACAGCTCACAATGGCATAGAATAGTATAGTATAGTATAGTATAGTGCATCATAGCATAGCATAGTAAGGCATAGGATGAGTTGTATAGTGTGCTGCAGTAAATTATGGAACACTACAGTACACTATAGTACACTATAGTATAGTATAGTATAGTATAGTATAGTATAGTATAGTATAGTATAGTGCATCCTAGTATAGCATAGTAAGGCATAGGATGAGTTGTATAGTGTGCTGCAGTAAATTATGGAACACTACAGTACACTATAGTATAGTATAGTATAGTATAGTATAGTATAGTACAGTATAATATAGTATAGTATAGTATTATATGGTAGGCTGTGGAGTATAGTGTTCAATAGTGTAGTATAGTTGGTATAGTACAGGGCAATATAGTTTGGAATAGAACAGCACAGTTTAGCAGAGAATAGTATAGTATAGCATAGTAGAGTATGGTATAGTAGAGTGCAGTATAGTATAATGTGGTGTGGGTTGGTATAGTATCATAAAGTATAATATGGTGTAGTGTAGCATGTTATATATTATATTACAGTACACCACAGTACTGTATATCCCAGTATAGTATAGTATAGTATAGTCCAGTCCAGTAAATCCCAGTATACTGGACTGGTATGGTGCAGAATACCTGAGCATAGGACAGCCTAATAAACTATAGCACACTATAGTGCAGTACAGTACAGTACAGTACAGTATAGTATAGTGTGATCAATTTTGTTGATAAGGTTGACACTCCACTCCTAATAATGTTGTTGTTGTTGTTTTTCTTTTTCCTAAAACTGACTCCGCATGTGGCTCTGTAAATCATGTCTTACTGTCTAAAGGCTTCTGTTAATTCTCTTGAGGTCAGCACACTTCTTTCTAAGTGTTTTTGGTGCTGGAGTAGAGAGCAGTCGGCGCTACTGCTGACAATAAACATTACTGTAAAAATGAAAAAGTGCCTTCTGGAGAGCACATGGAGATCAAACAGGAGAAGACAATGCAGTAACGCTGAAGATGAGGGGCCACTGTGCTGAAGTGCAGACTGTTGTGCCGATGGTGGCTTGTAGGGACTGTCTGCTCAGGCACAGAAGAGTAGTTTATGAGCAGCACTCACTTACTTCAGTAACAAACAATCTTGAGAAACATCAGAGAGTGAACCATAAATGACAATCTAAACAGTAAATCACAGGGCAGTATACGTGCCGTGGCACATCAGTCCAGTGCGGTGCCAGGGATGGCGTTCTACTTCAGGTGCCCGTGAATCATCCAGCTGTTCAATTCATGAACCACAAGGTTTACATTTGCAGTCTTGTCTCTGTGTAGGACTCTAAAAAAAAGGAAACCATCAAACACTCCAAAGACAAAACTGCAAACAAACGACGAGCTGAGCTCTGACTGCCATACGAAGGAACCTCCTGCCCAAGACACTGCACCCTGATTGAAGGCTCCATTAACTTAAAATACCAACTGCATTTATTTCTATAGCACAGTTTCAAACAAACAATGTAAGCTCAAAGTGCTTCACAAGATGACAAAGTCACAAGAAAAGAGAAGCAGATAAAATTAGGCAACAATATTAAAGAATAAGTGACAAAAAACAAATAAATCTAAATGAGCTTTAAAAACAGATGAATATTAAGTAGGAGAGTAGCGTCCTTACTGTATATACAATGTCAGGATGTAAGTCTCTAAAGATGAGTCCATGTGATGAGGTCAGATGGCCAGGAGGACAGAAAAATCTCCATTTAAACTGGAGGAAAAAAAACAAAATCTGCAGGGGTTCCAATGCCAAAAGACCACCCAACCCCACTGGGCATTCCACCGAACATAAGTATTCTTAAATCTGTCCTCTGTTTCCAGGCTCCAATATGAGAGGATGTGATGAAGACCCCCGGAGGATGGGGGAGGGGTCACCTGCCTTGATCCGATCATCATAGGGGGCTGCATGGTGCTTTGATCAGGTGCTGGTAGCGCAAATCACCACCACAGAAGAACCGAAAAAAGACAGCAGAGAAAGGTAGAGTGCAGTAGGATTGGAAATCCCTGATGAATATAACAATTCTATACCATGTAGTGTATTAGGAGTACAACTAGAATGTAGATACAAAGATTAAATATTTTTTTAGCAGTTTTTAAAAATGTTTCACAGTATGCGTCTGATGAATTTCTGTTGGTAAAGTATTCCAGATTTTAGGTGCATAACGGTAAAAGGTCGGCCCACCACGTCTTTGAAGCTTGGCTCTTGGAATTACAGTATAAGCAGACCACCATTATAAGATCTAAGGTTACAACTTGAGAGCGTAGGGGGACAGGCATTCCAACATATAGGACGGAGGAAAAATATTTAACACTTTAAACCCCATTAGCAGTATTCAAAAGTCAAGTATAGGATTACAGTATAGACTTTTACAGTATATGAGCAGAAACCATAGGAGTGTAAAGGGAGAGAAAGGAAAAAGACCACCTTACTGAGTCAGAATGATACACAATAAAGAAAACTGCCACAATCTCTCAAAACCTGCAGGAAAAGAGTTAACAGGCTGGAATGTGCAAAAGGGAATTCAAAAATGATAAAAGATGGGCTGAGGGTCAGAGAGCTCTTCTGGCAGGAGTACTGAGATGGTGTGAGTGTGTCAGTGCCGGGTGTTTGCACAAAACTCTAACGGATTCCATTTTTTAAAAAAGCACCTTATCTATGGCATGTATCTGATCAGGACTTTAAAGGAGCTTTACACAGATTGTTTTATATAGCGCCTTTCACGATGATCATCACCTGAAGCCCTTATCGTGATCACTGCAACAAAACTTTAACAAATAACTGCTGCCAGGGAGGCAGACGAGTGACTACAAAAGAAGCAGGCGGAAAAAAAAAAAATAGTCAGACCGAGCCCCTCCTCTGGAGCTTCATCACTCGCTGCATCTAATTGTGTTCAGGCGCTTCATTTCTCTCTAGGCAAGACAACAGCTATTATGGGCATTGTGTTTAATTTGTGTTTAGATAACAAATCACGGGCACCCAGGAATGATAATTGTGTGCAGAATGTGAGGGAGGCCCTCAGAGATGTATATAAAATTATCTGAAGGCAAACATTAACATTCCAGCCTCGGTAAAAAAAAAAGTGACGGCTAATGATAAGATTCACCTGCCTGGAGTGCCGCTTTGTGGCTTCTGAGGCTACGCCGCCTATTTCAGGCACAAATGGACCGCTTTGCATTTGATAATCCGGTCTGTGCTGCAGGGGGCACCACAGCAAATGGAGAGAGGGATGCTGCCTATGCCATCTATCTACCATATAGTGCCTTTCACTTCTATCTATCTATCTATTTATGATATAGTGCCTTTCACTTCTATTTATCTATCTATCTATCTATGATATAGTGCCTTTCACTTCTATTTATCTATCTATCTATGATATAGTGCCTTTCACTTTTTTTATCTATCTATAATATAGTGCCTTTCACATCTATCTATCTATCTATGATATAGTGCCTTTCACTTCTATCTATTTATCTATCTATTTATGATATAGTGCCTTTCACTTCTATCTATCTATCTATCTATGATATAGTGCCTTTCACTTCTATCTATCTATCTATCAACATATTAATTACATACAGTATTTCACAGTTCACTTTGCCTTCTCATGCAGACCATGTTGAAAACACAGGAGAACCCACTGAAAAAGAAGTCAGAGAGGTCCGGATGCCTCTGAGCATTTTATGCTCATTTTTCAGGAAAAGGCTGGAGATGCATATATGCAGATAGCATCTCAGAAGGACAATCAGATTTTCCGTAGACTGAGCCTGCAGCTGTGGAATGTCAAAGGTTATGACTGCTCCATCTATTCATTTCACCCAAAAAGAAAATCAAAGAAAGGTGGAAAAGAAGAATTGCACTTCAGATTTGGTTACCGGTAAAGAGCAGAGTTCCACCCAAGAGACTGTGGAGGAATACTTTGGAGAAATAAAATTTATAAAAAACATACACTCACCTAAAGGATTATTAGGATCACCATACTAATACGGTGTTTGACCCCCTTTCGTCTTCAGAACTGCCTTAATTCTACGTGGCATTGATTCAACAAGGTGCTGAAAGCATTCTTTAGAAATGTTGGTCCATATTGATAGGATAGCATCTTGCAGTTGATGGAGATTTGTGGGATGCACATCCAGGGCATGAAGCTCCCGTTCCACCACATCGCAAAGATGCTCTATTGGGTTGAGATCTGGTGACTGTGGGGGCCATTTTAGTACAGTGACCTCATTGTCATGTTCAAGAAACCAATTTGAAATGATTCGAGCTTTGTGACATGGTGCATTATCCTGCTGGAAGTAGCCATCAGAGGATGGGTACATGGTGGTCATGAAGGGATGGACATGGTCAGAAACAATGCTCAGGTAGCCCGTGGCATTTAAACGATGCCCAGTTGGCACTAAGGGGCCTAAAGTGTGCCAAGAAAACATCCCCCACACCATTACACCACCACCACCAGCCTGCACAGTGGTAACAAGGCATGATGGATCCATGTTCTCATTTTGTTTACGCCAAATTCTGACTCTACCATTTGAATGTCTCAACAGAAATCGAGACTCATCAGACCAGGTGACATTTTTCCAGTCTTCAACTGTCCAATTTTGGTGAGCTCGTGCAAATTGTAGCCTCTTTTTCCTATTTGTAGTGGAGATGAGTGGTACCCGGTGGGGTCTTCTGCTGTTGTAGCCCATCCGCCTCAAGGTTGTGCGTGTTGTGGCTTCACAAATGCTTTGCTGCATACCTCGGTTGTAACGAGTGGTTATTTCAGTCAAAGTCGCTCTTCTATCAGCTTGAATCAGTCGGCCCATTCATTCTCCTCTGACCTCTCGCATCAACAAGGCATTTTCGCCCACAGGACTACCGCATACTGGATGTTTTTCCCTTTTCACACCATTCTTTGTAAACCCTAGAAATGGTTGTGCGTGAAAATCCCAGTAACTGAGCAGATTGTGAAATACTCAGACCGGCCCGTCTGGCACCAACAACCATGCCACGCTCCAAATTGCTTAAATCACCTTTCTTTGCCATTCTGACATTCAGTTTGGAGTTCAGGAGATTGTCTTGACCAGGACCACACCCCTAAATGCATTGAAGCAACTGCCATGTGATTGGTTGATTAGATAATTGCATTAATGAGAAATTGAACAGGTGTTCCTAATAATCCTTTAGGTGAGTGTATTTAAATAAATGGATTGTAAAATTTGACAAGTAACTACAAAGACAGCAATATGTGACCATCAAAATTTAAATATTAATATTCTTTTTGAATGCTTTTAATTATGCCTTCATGTATTATTTCTGTGACACTGCATACAAAATTAAAAAGCCTTGAAATGAAACTGTCACTTTCACTCGTCGAAGCTGAGAGGGCGGGCTCTAGTAAATACTGAGTTTTGATAGGTGAATCATCGGTATCGAATACATACGCTCCTTGGCATTTTATTGCTACCTGTAAAGGCAGTCAGCACACATCAGATCGAGACTCCTGATGACGAATGAGTGCCTCTTGAATTAAAGTCGCTGCTTTCTGCAGTCATTATGGCCAGCATTGTGTTGCATTCGTGTTGCTCACTGTCACAACTTTGAGCAGGCGTTATGCTTACCCAGGGAATCCTATGGATTAGATGCGTGTGCAAAGCTGTGGATGTGTGCAGGCCCTCTACAGACAATTCACCAATCAAAATACAGGACTCGATATAGCCCGCCCTCTCAACTTTAACGGAGAAATTGTCATTTTTAATTTCAAGGCGTTTTTCAGGTTGTGTGCAGCGTCACAGAAATAAAGAATTAATTAAAGATATACATAAAACAAATAAGTAACAAAAGAGATATTTCATTACACATTTTATTATTTATGCTCACATATCATTGTGGATTTATTTAATTATCACATTTCACAATACATTTGTAAATTTATGAATGAGACCTGCGGTGGGCCGGCGCTCTGCCTGGGGTTTGTTTCCTGCCTTGCGCCCTGTGTTGGCTAGGATTGGCTCCAGCAGACCCCCGTGACCCTGTAGTTAGGATAGAGCGGGTTGGATAATGGATGGATGGATGAATGAATTAATTTTTTCTAAAATATTCCTCCATATTATGTTGCTTTATATCAAATATTAAGAATAAAGAGGACCACAGGATGTTAACTGGGGAAGAACTTTCCTGTTTTTCATTTTATTTATTTCAGAGGTTCCACTTGGATAACTGGGAAAGGTGAATGGAGGCACTTTAAAATGTATGAAAATAAAAAATAGCATGTCAGATGTGAACAAAAAAATAAAGAGAGGTGTTCTGCCGGCACAGTCAAGCGCCCCCTATCTATCTATCTATCTATCTATCTATCTATCTATCTATCTATCTATCTATCTATCTATCTATCTATCTATCTATCTATCCTTACTGGTGTCCTTATTTTAGATTCCATCCGGGACAATTTATGTTCCAAGAAATCCGATGCCCGACAAACAAGCTGGCACTCCTAAAGACAGAAAGGTGATCATTTCGATTAAACACTTGGTGTCACAGGAACATCTGCTTCGCTCCCAAACCTTCACATTTGCAGAATTCGTGTTCGCCGGTGACGCTTTTAATTAGCCCGATGCATACCAAGCGGAGACACCTGCTCGCAGGGGCGCTGGCAGCTGCTTTCCCAACGTGGTCTCTGTAATTATTTCAGCCCGGTGAGGGTGGACGCTATGTATGTAATGGCACGTCGGCATCCACACCTGGGAAAAACAAGAAACATCGCAATCTGAGGTGGTCGTCCTCACTTAAGGATTATATTTTTGTTTGATTTTTCCTTAACTCCATCCTGAGTAGAATGGGCACCCAGTAGGAACTATGCCCAGCTTCCAAAGCAGCAGTTTGGTTGGCATCTCTCACCTCCTCCTGCTTGCCACAGAGTTCTGTGCTGCTTGAAAACATTGACGTTTCTAGTTTTTTACTTTTCTTCTTCTTCTTCTTCTTTTTATTATTATTATTATTATTATTATTATTATTATTATTATTATTATTATTATTATTATTATTAACAGTAGTAGTAGTAGTACAAGTATTCAACCACCCATTTTTAAGCCCGCCTTCTCCTGAACGGTCGCATGCAAGCTGAAGTCATTCCTAGCAAAAGACGCGGCAGGAAAAATCCCTTATCAGAGCGCCAGTCCAGCGCAGAGTAATAATAATAATAATAATAATAATAATAATAATAATAATAATAAATAATAATAATATTATTATTATTATTATTATTATTATTAGTAGTAGTAGTAGTAGTAGTAGTAGTAGTAGTAGTAGTGGTGTTAATGTTAATAGTAGCTTTGTATCTTTTTTTTTTCAATCACAGGTCCGCTTTGCGCCTTTCAGAATGGCAGAAAAAAACAAAACAAAAAAAAAAAACACAAAACAAAAACAAGAAGTAAAGAGCTGTGAGGGTGCCTTGTGCCCCCTGTCATAACAGGATGGTTAAATCATCGCCTCCCGTACCGCCCTCCGGACCCCATCTACTAATACGACAAGTGAAAATCAATTTCAAGGACGTAAGCGAATCTTGAGCCCGCATCTGCGGCGCATGTGTGCGAGTTGAGCGTTTTTCAAGTTCGACTTAAGGACATTAGCCGCCTTTTTTTTCATTGACTTAATTTTTTACATCTGAAAAGATCTAAAAAAAACACACACACTAAGGCTACCACACGCCCCCCTTCCTGTGTTGATGTGGCAGCCGACTCCGACATCTAATTCGGCAGATCTGCAAAAGTCTGTAACCAGTTAAGTAGGGAGAAAGAGAAAAAAGATTTTATTCTGCTAAAAAAAATAGAGAAACTGAAGGAAGCCTCCATCTTAAAGGCGCTAAGCAAATTTTCTGAAGCATTTCTTATTTCTCTTTTATTTAAAACGTTTATTGGACATTTTTTACATACAGTAATAGTAATCACAATAATAACAATACTGATAATTGTGCCAAAATCAGAGAAGAAATCAAGCACTGATAAATCATATCCAATTCTTGTCCCTAGATAACCGAATCTAGTCTGAAGGACATCAAGAGCTGGACAGACGCTTCACTAATATCTATCTATCTATCTATCTATCTATCTATCTATCTATCTATCTATTATATAGTGCCTTTCCTATCTATCTATCTATCTATCTATCTATCTATTATATAGTGCCTTTCCTATCTATCTATCTATCTATCTATCTATCTATCTATCTATCTATCTATCTATCTATCTATCTATCTACAACAACAGCATTTTTTCTATAGCACCTTTTCATACAAATGCTGTAGCTCATAGAAAGAAAAAAAGAAAAAATATAAAAATATAGTGGGCAGCACGGTGGCGCAGTGGGTAGTACTGCTGCCTCACAGTTAGGAAACCCGGGTTTGCTTCTCAGGTTCTCCCTGCATGGAGTTTGCATGTTCTCCCCGTGTCTGCATGGGATTCCTCCCAAAGACATGCAGGTTTGGTGCATTGGATATCCTAAATTGTCCCTAGTGTGTGTGTGTGTGTGTGTGTGTGCGCCCTGCGGTGGGCTGGCACCCTGCCCGGGGTTTGTTTCCTGCCTTGTGCCCTGTGTTGGCTGGGATTTGCTCCAGCGGATCCCCATGACCCTGTAGTTAGGATATAGCAGGTTGGATGATGGATGGATGGATAAAAATATAGTTATTAGGGGGTCTGGTGGTCTACTCAAAGTGTTCTACTGGGCCTCTTTTCTGATTGGCATGCCATTCTTCTTGTCCCAGTGTTGGGCTCAGCACCCAATCTCGTTAAACCATTGAATTAAAAACTTTGTGTGACTGACTAACATGTCATTAGGTAATCTATGATGTGCTAAAGTATGGTAAGTGCCACCAGGTCAGCAGTCTTCATTATATAGCACCTTGAATATCTATCTATCTATCTATCTATCTATCTATCTATCTATCTATCTATCTATCTATCTATCTATCTATCTATTATTTAATGGTGCTTTAGAGTGATGGCATAGAGGAACCATTTTTAATTCGCAAAAGAGCCACCCTCATGAAAGTTGCAGAAAGAAATTTTAGGTCCATGAAAGGGTCCATAAATAATCATGAACAGATGATAACAGATTTGTAAACTTCCAACCAGGCTCATGATTTTAAAAGGAGAGTAACGCAGGCTAAGTTCAGGTTTTCTTGATCTGCTTGAATCCTGCTAGGATGCCCACTAGATGTTAACGATTTCAGTTTTTTCCACATATCAGGAACCTTTTCAAAGCCCAATGCACCAACGTTATATATAAATAGCTCTCTGCAAGATGAAATGGTTCTCTGTCCATCAAAGGTTCAATTGGTTTCAGCTGGAGATGGTTCAAGGCATAACGTGAGCCACCACAGCTATGCTGACGACACACAAATGTGTTTATCAATAACAACAACAACAGCGTTTGTTTCTATCGCACGTTTTCATACAAATGCTGGAGCTCAAAGTGCTTTACAAGATGAAGAAAGAAAAAAAGAAAAAAACATTAAAAATTAGCCAATACTAATTAACAAAGAATAAAGTAAGGTCTGATGGCCAGGGAGGACAGAAAAAACAAAACAAAACAAAAAAAATCAAGAGGGCTGGAGAAAAACAAAAACTCATGCAGGCCATGAGACCACCTGATGACCCCGACTCTCTCTTGGTTCACTGACTCTAATGTCTTACTTGTGTTTCTGAGTGGATGAGTAGTCATTTTCTCAAACTAAATAAGGATGGATGGATATCATGCGGAACTTAGAGGTGATTATTGACTCGGAGCTGAATTTTAAATCACTTAGTAATCAGATTACTAGGACAGCATTTTTTCACTTAAGAAATATAGCAAAAGTTACACCTCTTATAACTTTGCACGATCCTAAAAAATGAGTTAATGCTTTTGTTTTCAGTTGATTACTGTAATGCACTCCTGTCAGGACCACCCAAAAAAAAAAAAATCAATCGACTGCAAGAAGTGCAGAATGGAGCTGCCAGAATCTCAACTAGTAAAAGAAAATGCGAGCACATCACGCCAGTCTTAGCGCCGTTACACTGGTTACCTGCGCCACTTAGAACTGACTTTAAAATACGGGTGATGGTTTACAAAGCCTCCAATAATCTGCTCCTTTCTGTATTGTGGAATGCCTCTCATCCATCCATCCATCCATTATCCAACCCGCTATATCCTAACTACAGGGTCACGGGGGCCTGCTGGAGCCAATCCCAGCCAACACTGGGCACAAAGCAGGAAACAAACCCTGGGGAGGGCGCCATCCCATCACAGGACAATTTGGGACTGTCAATCCACCTAACCTGCATGTCTTTGGACTGTGGGAGGAAACCCACGGAGACACAGGGAGAACATGCAAACTCCACGCAGGGAGGACCAGGGAAGTGAACCCAAGTCTCCTTACTGCAAAGAGTGCCTTTCCTGGAGATGGTGTTATTGTAAGACACCTTACACTCCAAATCGTAACCTGAGATCTTCAAATGAGGGTCTGCTTAGAATTCCAAGAGCTAAACTTACAAGAAGTGGTGAGGCGGTGAGCCTTCTGCTGTTCTGCACCTAAAATCTGGAATAGCTGACTGATAGAAATTCGCCAGGCTGATACAGTGGAGCACTTTAAAAAACTGATAAAAACCCGTTACTTTAACATGGCTTTCTCAGAGCTTCATTTTAGTGTGACCCTGATATTCTGTATGTGCATTGATTTATCATTTCTATCATGGCTCCACAATCCATACTAACCCTTACTTTCTCTGCTGTTCTCTTTGTGGTTTTCTGTGGTGCCAATCTGTGCCACCACCACCTGATCAGGGCACCGTGCAGTCCCTACATTGATGGATTAAAGGCCAGATGTCCACATGACCCTCATCATCTATTTCTTCCACGTGAAGCCTGAACTCCATGAGGACTGATTGAGATCATTGATGTTAGGGGGTCTGGGTGGTCTCGTAGCCTTGGTACCCCTGCAGATATTGTTTTTTTTTTCTTCATGAAAATGTGCTCTAGAAATAAATAAAAGCTTGTCAAGACAGAAAACATCACCGTTAAATACAGTAAGGCTGTAAATGCCAATCGTACCATTGGATCCGTCCAAATGGATATCATGAACAAGAGGCGAGGCCTACTCATCGATGTGGCTGTTCCAGATGACACAAATGTGTCTGTCAAAGAGATTGAAGATCTCAGCAAATACAAAGATCTTGAGATTGAGACATGGATCACAAAGGCTGGTATTATTTACATCATAGTCGGCACACTTGGAGCTGCTAAACTATACTATGCCTCCCAAAATATCTCAGGCCTAGAGAGTGCTGCCCAGGGGCAGATGATCGTCCTTCTTGAAACTGGTCAGCTACTTTGCAATGTCCGGACCATGAGACAATACCACCTATGGACACCGTCGAGTTTCTGGTAATAATGAAACTGACACAGACTGATAAGAAACAATGAGGCTTGAAGGAGCAGAACAGTCCCAACTCACCGTGTGTCCCATAATTGTGGATTTCTCATTGCTGAACTATTCCAGGACTTTCCCAGTTATGAGTTATGTTACAGTAATTATAACAAATATAATATTATCACTCTTGTTTCCATAGTGTGCAAGTTTGGAACCAATCCTGGATGGGACACAAGCCCACCTCAGGATCCAACCACAGTGATGCTAACAAAGGGTCAGTTTAGAATTGCCGGTTAACCGACAGGCACGGCATTGGAGATGTGGGAGGAAAAAGCAAAGAAAGTGCAAGGAGAACATGCCAGCTCTACCCCTACGACATCTGGGCATGGAATTCAAACCCTCAAAGCCAAGAGGTACAAACCACAGTGCCATGGTACCTCCCGTAATAAGAGCAGTAATGATGATAATGATGAAAACGAAGAAGAAAAACCTAATGGCGAACATGCAGTTCCATACATCTTATATACAAAGAAAACAGTAAAGTTCTAACCTCTCAGGAAGATACCCCATGGATACTGAGTTGGAACGGGGGCCACAAGAATAAGAAACGATTCCAAAACAGAGGAAAGTCCTGATTTATTTATTGATCAAGAACTGAAATACACGTGGAGGTCATTGTCAGCATGATGCCAATTTTTACAGATGCCCATTTTTGGGTCAGCTGAGCAGTTTGCAATCACTCCTTCAGGAAGATACTTTACCATGGCTGGTAATCCAGACACTGACACTGACACTGAAACGTTGGCATTGTAATCGATGCACTCTTCATGAGCCATTCAATTGGACATGAGCAAGAAAACTGAAACTGAAGACAGTCCTGCACAAGTCCAGTGACTTTTAACATTTTAGACCCATCTGGAGATGGTCAGCATAATGAAAAAAAGAAAGCTGTTAGTGCAATCCCACCCATTGCTAATCTTCACTGAATTGTTTGACCCGAGGAGGGAGCCACATCTCTGTAGATAGTTATTGGGGGGTCTGGTGGTCTACCCATAGTGTTCTACTGGGCCTCTTTTCTGATTGGCATGTCTATCTATCTATCTATCTATCTATCTATCTATCTATCTATCTATCTATTGCATAGTGCCTTTCACATCTATCTATCTATCTATCTATCTATCTATCTATCTATCTATCTATCTATCTATCTATCATATAGCACCTTTCATCTATCTATCTATCTATCTATCTATCTATCTATCTATCTATCTATCTATCTATCTATCTATTATATAGCGCCTTTCACATCTATCTATCTATCTATCTATCTATCTATCTATCTATCTATCTATCTATCTATCTATCTATTGCATAGTGCCTTTCACATATCTATCTATCTATCTATCTATCTATCTATCTATCTATCTATCTATCTATCATATAGCACCTTTCATCTATCTATCTATCTATCTATCTATCTATCTATCTATCTATCTATCTATCTATTGCATAGTGCCTTTCACATATCTATCTATCTATCTATCTATCTATCTATCTATCTATCTATCTATCTATCATATAGCACCTTTCATCTATCTATCTATCTATTGCCTTTTTACCAAATGACAATGCTGAGAATCTGCACAGGCGTTTTATGCACATTAAGAGGCGCTGCTCTCTATGAATGGCCGGCATGTTTGATTTGTTGCAGATGTGCTGTTTATCAAGATGATGTGACTCATCTGAGCCAGAAAGGAAATGTGAGGCGCACCAGACTTGAATCTGAGAGACTTTGTCTTTCTTTCGTTCTTTCTTTCTTTCTTTCTTTCTTTCTTTCTTTCTTTCTTTCTTTCTTTCTTTCTTTCTTTCTTGTGATCTGCAATGATGTGCTCCGCATGGGATCGTTTCCGTGAGTGCCAGTGTCTTGCTTGTCTACCCTTTAATTTCTGATGAATGTAAGGAGAGAAAAAACAATTTTTTAATTTTTTTCATTTTTTGGTTTATTTGAAGAAAATAACTGTGCATACAATCAAGTGGAGCCTATACAAGTGACTTCATAGTCAAACTGGAACAACTTAGAAGAAAACAACTTGCACATGGGAGTCAGTCTCCCACTGTCTTATATTTCTGGCCTCCCAATTGGGAAAGGAACTGCTATCCTTCATGGTCAGGATTCTTCTCCAAGCAAAGTCATTTGTCCAGTATGCTAGTCTCTCAGCTGGGTAAGGGATTCCCATTCATTACTGCTGGGTTGCCAGTCCCAGTGCATCAGTTGCTGAAGTTCCCCTCTATGCCAAACAGTCGCACACCCCCCTTCCTAACCATCTGCTATACTGGCCTCTCAGTTAGGCAAGGGAATGGGGTCCACCCCGGCTGTGACGCCAGCCCATCCATCACAATATATATATTAATAGAGAGAGAGCTTTTTTTTAAATAAGGGAATGAAAGACCTCTGAGGTGCTCCATGAGGTCAGGGACAAATATTCATCATTTGCTACACCTGTGTGAGCTTCAGGGTCTGCGCCACAGGGAATGCATGTCAGATGGGCAGGTCAGGACCTTTCTTCAGGGGTCTTCAGTCTGTAAGCATCAAGCTACCACGCACACGCGAGCTGCTTTAATTCTGGACCTTCCTCCATTTTGTGCCTCATAAGATCTGTAGACGTTTGCTTTTGTCCACAAAGCCTCCGATGGTGAGGGGACACTGCTGATTGCACATGAAGGAGCTGTGCAGGCGATTGTGCGTCTCTGTCCGCGTGCGTGTGCAGTCACGTCAGGCCGTGCAGGCTAATCGCGGAAAATCCACCATCCAGATGAGGGGAGTGTGTGTCAAACAAAGGAATATCAGGGCTAAGTTGAAGCCCCAGTGGTGGTTGATTCCAGCCTGGAGTCTTCTTGGGTTTGATGCAACAAGCCTCATACTCCTGGATTTGGGGATTTTCAACCATTCTTCATTCGGGGACTATCAGATCGGGAGTCTTATCAGCTCAGGGTAACTTTTCCCATAACTTTGAACTGAAGTTTAACATCTTTTAGGTACAGCATCCATTCATTTAACCAAGCAGCCGTGAAATTAAAAGGTCTGGAGCAGCCACGCTGTCTACTTGAGCCCCGGCTGCAAAAGGCAAAATAAAGAGCAAAGTTGTGAACGGTACTGAGTCGTACATGGACTGACTGAATACAGGAAGTGGTCTGGTTTTAAGGTGTCCGACAGGAAATGGTGTCTTCAAGGTCGGAACCGGAAGTGACATCTTTATGACTGGAAAACGGAAGCGACGTCTTCATGGCCGGAACAGGAAGTGACACCTTTATGATCAGAACCAGAAGTGACGTCTTCATGGCTGGAACAGGAAGTGACGTCTTTATGACTGGAAAACAGAAGTGACTTATTTGTGTCTGAAATTTTCCCTTGTTTGATCTGCAGGGATAACCTAGAAAGGATTAGTGCACCCCACCACCACCTGGCCTGGCGTGGAATTACTTTCATTTGGTCCTTTTAGTGGCCTCCAAAGCACACATGTGTGACACAACATAATTAGATAGATAGATAGATAGATAGATAGATAGATATATAGATAGATAGATAGATAGATAGATAGATAGATAGATAGATAGATAGATAGATAGATAGATAGATAGATAGATAATTAAATTAAGGAGATGCCAAGTTCACCACTAACCAGTATGTGAAATTTCTGCTCAGCTAGATCTGATTTGGTCCTCCCTTAGGACTTTTATTGTGAAGTAGAAGCATCGAGAAGAAGCGACAACAGCTCATCTACAGAGTGGTAGACAACGCTGGGCCACCGAGGTGCTGAAAATCTCCTTTCCTCTGTGGTATCCCTTAAAATGGAGCTCCAAGATGCTTCTGGAAGGAAAATCAGCACAAGATCTTTGCGTCAGGAGCTTCGTGAAATTGGTTTCCATTATCAAGTATCTGCCCAGAATCCCAAGATCACTAGGCACAATGCCAAGTGTCAGGTGGAGTGATGTCAAGCACATTGTCATTGGGCTCTGGAGCAATGGAAACACATTCTCCGGAGTGATCAAATCTGCTTTACTATCTGGCAGTGTGATGGAGTGATCTAGATTTGGTGGATGCCAGGAAAAGACTATTTTCTGGACTGCATTGTGCCCATCTATTCTAAAGGGATAATGGCAAGGTTTGGGCTATGCCCCTTGATTCCAGTGAAAGGGTCCTGTGATTGCTACAGCAGACCAAGATATTGTAGACAATTGTGTTCTTCCAGCTTGAAGGGATTTCTGTTCCAGCATGACTGTACCATGGTATGCAATGCCAAGTCCATAAAGACATGGAGGAGCTCAAGCGGCCTGCATTGAGCCCTGAGCTCAACCCTATTGGACACCTTTGGTTGTCAATTGGAACGTCAGCCTGGTCTTCAACATGAGTACCTGACACCACAAATGCTCTTTTGGCTGAATGGACACACATTTCCACAGACACACTTATGGATAGCCTTCTCTGAAGAACAACAGCCAACTCCATATTAATGCCCACGTGTTTCGGAATGGGACGTCCAACAAGTTCATGTAGGTGTGACGGTCAGGTGTCCACAAATGTTTGGCCATAGAGATTGTGGTTCTTGCCTTGTGTCCAGTTCTGTCGTGATATGAACCAGCTTCAGTGTTTTTTTTTCAGATGATGAGCATTCAGAGAAAGAAGAAGATCAACTCGTCCAAACACAGGAGTCATGGGGCCTCTCAGTCCAAAGGGAGATGCAGAGTCTCTGCCTGGAATGGCGCAGCGTAACCCAAAGACTGATTGATTTGTTATGTCTAATGTTACAGCTTCCCTTTCATACCCCGGTGGCATGCAAACATTACAAGAAAGGAAGAGAGTTATGGATGCCACATGCTGCATAATGCAAACCACGTGAATGGAGGAGGCGTCTGAGTGACGTCATCGGCGCTCAGGCGTGCAGAATATGAGTCTAGATAGATAGATATGAAAGGTACTATAGATAGATAGATAGATAGATAGATGTGAAAGGCACTATATGATAGATAGATAGATAGATAGATAGATAGATAGATAGATAGATAGATAAATAAATAGATAGATAGATAGATAGATAGATAGATAGATAGATAGATGATGAAAGGCACTACATAGATAGATAGATAGATAGATAGATAGATAAAGATAGATAGATAGATAGATAGATAGATAGATGATAGAAAGGCACTATATAATGGACTATATAATAGATAGATAGATAGATAGATGGATGTAAAGGCACTATATAATAGATAGATAGATATGAAAGGTACTATAGATAGATAGATAGATAGATGTGAAAGGCACTATATAATAGATAGATAGATAGATAGATAGATAGATAGATAGATGTGAAAGGCACTACATAATAGATAGATAGATAGATAGATAGATAGATAGATAGATAGATAGATGTGAAAGGCACTATATGATAGATAGATAGATAGATAGATAGATAGATAGATAGATAGATAGATAGATAGATAGATAGATGTGTGAAAGGCACTATATAATAGATAGATAGATAGATAGATAGATAGATAGATAGATAGATAGATAGATAGATAGATGGATGTAAAGGCACTATATAATAGATAGATAGATAGATAGATAGATAGACAGATAGATAGATAGATAGATAGATGTGAAAGGCACTATATGATAGATAGATAGATAGATAGATAGATAGATAGATAGATAGATGTGAAAGGCACTATATGATAGATAGATAGATAGATAGATAGATAGATAGATAGATAGATAGATAGATAGATAATAGTAAAGGCACTATATAATAGATAGATAGATAGATAGATAGATAGATAGATAGATAGATAGATAGATAGATAGATAGATAGATGTAAAGGCACTACATAATAGATAGATAGATAGATAGATAGATAGATAGATAGATAGATAGATAGATAGATAGATAGATAGATAGATAGATAATAGTAAAGGCACTATATGATAGATAGATAGATAGATAGATAGATAGATAGATAGATAGATAGATAGATAGATAGATAGATAGATGTGAAAGGCACTATATAATAGATAGATAGATAGATAGATAGATAGATAGATAGATAGATAGATAGATAGATAGATAGATAGATAGATAGATAGATGTGAAAGGCACTACATAATAGATAGATAGATAGATAGATAGATAGATAGATAGATAGATAGATAGATAGATAGATAGATATTTTATTAATCCCAAGGGAAAATTCACAATAATATGTCAAAAATGTTTAAAAAATGAAGAGAAATGTAAAGGAAGAGTTTACGTTGTGCAAGTTTATTGAATGATTAGGCCGTAAACTGTGAATTCAGCAATCATTCAGACCCCCTTCACCTTTTCACATTTTGCTACTTTGCAGCCTTGTGCTGAACTCGTTTCAATCATCAAGCAGCATTCAATACCGAAGAATGACGGAGACCGAGAATGGGATGTTAACTCGCTATTATATACAAAATTCCTTCGACGAGACGAGACTTCTTGGAAGAGAGATTTCGTCAAGTTCCGTGAGATGAGACTATTGCCTTGAGATTTTTTCAAGTCCCGCCCTCCTTTCAGCCACGCCCACTGTCCTCTCACCTCTCATTGGTGTGAATGCTTTTGCCCGACACACTCCCTGCACTCTCAGCTCTTATACATTTTAAAGTTTTTTCCTTACTTTAAGTTCCTAATTAAAGAAGACGTATTATGTCCAAATCTTATTGAAGATTTTCATCCCGAAGGGTTTTCAACAGAAGAAATGAGTACACGGGCAATCATAGCACCGAGAAACGATGAAGTCAAACGAATGAACGTGAAAATTGCCAATAGGTTACACGTCAAATCAGTTAAATGGGTATCAGTAGACTCTGCTGAAACAGTTGGCGGTGATGATGCGGAAGATGAAAACAAAAACTTAACAATACAGTATCATGAAGAATATCTACAAGTATCAACACCATCCAGTCTTACAATGCATGAATTGCTATCGAAAAAAGGACGTATCCAAGAAAGGTGATGCAGTACATCTTCCGCAGATAAAATTAGACACCAAAGGAGACCTTGATATGCCGTTCATATTAAAATGTTTACAGTTTCCCATTAGAATAGCCTTTGCTATGACAATTAACAAATCTCAGAGCCAAACTTTCAAAAACGTCGGTTTATTTATTAGAGAGAAAGAAACAAAATTCAATCAGTTATACGTCATGTTGATACATATGTAACAATTCCCATGAAAATAAAAATCTGTTTAAATTGTGCATCCCCATACGCGAACAGCAGAACTGCAAAGGGGCTTAGCTTGGGAGTTAGTGAGCAAAGCGAGCAGGGGGCAAAGCCCCTTAGTAAGTTTATTAAAATTAAAAAAAAAACTATTTGGACCCTTTGCTTGGGCTCAGGTGCATCCCATTCCATTGATCATCATTGAGATGTCTGGAGCCCACCTGGGGACAATTCAGTTGATTGGATGATTAGGATGGACACACACCCATCTATAGAAAGTCCACCAGGTGATCAAAAACCAAGCCATGAGGTTGAAGGGAATCCCTGCAGAGCTTAGAGACAGGACTGTACTGAGGCGTAGACCTGGGGAAGGCTGCAGCATTGAAGCCTCCGAGGACCACAAGGGCTTCCAGAATTCTTCAGGAGATGTGGTCTGGAACAACCAGAGCTCTTCCTAGAGCTGGTGACTCAATGGAGGATGACTTTCAGTGTTGTGCAAGTTCACACCTCACAAGAACGAGCTCAAAGTTCAGTTCACACCGATTAAAATGAATCATTTCTCGTTCATAGTTCACCATTTCAATTTTGAACTCATTCATGTTCAGTTTATTTTGTATTTTTGTTTAAGGAGTGAGAATAAATGACCCATGAGCTAGAGCGGCGTTTGGGGGAGGCAAGTGGGGCAACCGCCCCCGGCCCCGTGACTAAGGGGGCCCCGCTTTTGAGGTCCGCATGTCCCATTCAAGTGGATTTGTCAAGTTATATTCTCCAGTATATATATATACATATATATATATACGTATATATATATATATATATATATATATATATATATACTGTATATATTGATTTTCTGAATATATAAAGTCATTTTCAAATAAATAAAGTCAAAACTTGATTATATAAAGTCAGCGCTGGAATATCCATCCATTTCTCAACCCGTTGAATCCGACCACAGGGTCACGGGGGTCTGCTAGAGCCAATCCCAGCCAACACTGGGCAAGGCAGGAACCAATCCTGGGCAGGACACATGCATCATTTTCAAAACATTAACCGAACAGTGTTTTTTTAATTTATTTTTCTAAATACGTTTTTATTAACTTAGTTCAGTTGTTTTAGTTTACTAAAAATGTGCCTGAGTCGTTTCAATCAATATATTTTGACTTTGACTTTATATATTCAGGAATGAGTTTATAAATTCCGACACTGACTTTATATATTCCAGCGCTGACTTTATATATTCAAGTTTTGACTTTATATATTCAGAAAAAAGTTTTGACTTTATATATTTGGAAATGACTTTATATATTCAAATTTTGACTTTATATATTCTGACGCCGACTTTATATATTCAGAAAGTCAATGTATTTGCCTGTTTGGCACCCCATAGTATATATACTGTATATATATATATATATATATATATATTTGAGATGCTTCTAAGAGGAACCCTTTTTCAAATCCCTCTTCCAGGTCAAATTCCGTACATGTACGTCTTTGAAAACATTCCATAGTCCACCTTCATCGCTCGACAAAGGTTGCCAGTATCATCCCTCCCTAAATTAGGTAGAGCCCATTAGTCGCTGGGTTGGCTTCTGTTTTGACTTGGGAACAACTGATGGCTTGTCGCTTACGACTCATTTGTGTCCAGAGAGCCTGCCGTCGTTTCTTAGTCAAGTCTTTGGTTCAGTTTGCTACAGTAGGCCTCGTTGAAACAGTGCAGGAAGTGTTTGGTAGTGGAGAGCACAGCAACGTTTGACTGGTTTAGCCGTATTGCTGTTGACACCATGAGTGGAAGATATGGTGGTGCACTTTTTTAGTAGATTAAATTGTTATATTTAAATAATATAATATAATATATATTTATTTAAAGTCCACATGTTATCTTGCAAAAATGTACCTGAATACTGTAATGAGAAAATCCAGTGCATGTTAACATTATTTTTATTGAATTCATGTGCAAGTTTAATCAGTCCACACATAACGGCAACAGCATTTGACGTAACCGGCCCCGCATGGGATTGGTCAGCCCTGTGCCCCGCACACCCGTAAGGCCGCCTCTGCCCATGAGTTTTCTTTTTTCAGTTTTGCATGCCTTTTATTAGCTTATTACAGTGTTCGTGAATATAATATAATAATAATGAAAACTTTTTTTATTTACAGTTAGGTCCATAAATATTTGGACAGAGACGACGTTTTTCTCATTTTGGTTCTGTACATCACCACAATGAATTTTAAATGAAACAACTCAGATGCAGTTGAAGTGCAGACTTTCAGCTTTAATTCAGTGGGTTGAACAAAACGATTGCATAAAAAATGTGAGGCAACTAAAGAATTTATTAACACAATCCCTTTATTTCAGGGGCTCAAAAGTAATTGGACAAATTAAATAACTGGAAATCAAATGTTCATTTCTAATACTTGGTTGAAAACCCTTTGCTGGCAATGCCAGCCTGAAGTCTTGACCTCCTGGGCATCACCAGACGCTGGGTTTCCTCCTTTTAATGCTCTGCCAGGCCTTTACTTTCAGTTGCTGTTTGTTTGCGGGCCTTTCCGTCCGAAGTTTAGTCTTCAACAAGTGAACTGCCTGCTCAGTTGGGTTAAGATCAGGTGACTGACTTGGCCATTCAAGAATTTTCCACTTCTTTGCTTTAATAAACTCCTGGGTTGCTTTGGCTGTATGTTTTGGGTCATTGTCCATCTGTATCATGAAACGCCCGCCCCCAATCAATTTGAAGTCATTTAGCTGGATTTGAGCAGACAGTATGTCTCTGAACACCTCAGAATTCATTCGGCTGCTTCTGTCCTGTGTCACATCATCAATAAACACGAGTGTCCCAGTGCCACTGGCAGCCATGCACGCCCAAGCCACTGCCTGACTCCACCGTGTTTTACAGATGATGTGCTATGCTTTGGATAATGAGCTGTTCCACGCCTTCTCCATACTTTTTCTTGCCATCATTCTGGTAGAGGTTGATCTTGGTTTCATCTGTCCAAAGAATGTTTTCCAGAACTGTGCTGGCTTTTTTAGATGTTGTTTAGCAAAGTCCAATCTAGCCTTTCTATTCTTGAGGCTTATGAGTGGCTGGCACCTTGCAGTGCACCCTCTGTATTTACTTTCATGCAGTCTTCTCTTTATGGTAGACTTGGATATCGATACGACCAAGCCCTGGAGAGTGTTGTTCACTTGGTTGGCTGTTGTGAAGGGGTTTCTCTTCACCATGGAAATGATTCTGCGATCATCCACCACTGTTGTCTTCCGTGGACGTCCAGGTCTTTTTGCGTTGCTCAGTTCACCAGTACTTGCTTTCTTTCTCATGATGTACCAAACTGTAGATTTTGCCACTCGTAATATTGTAGCAATTTCTCAGATGGGTTTTTTCTGTTTTCGCAGCTTAAGGATGGCTTCTTTCACCTGCATGGAGAGCTCCTTTGACCGCATGTTGTCTGTTCACAGCAAAATCTTCCACATG
Source organism: Polypterus senegalus (assembly GCF_016835505.1). Lineage (NCBI taxonomy): Eukaryota > Metazoa > Chordata > Cladistia > Polypteriformes > Polypteridae > Polypterus > Polypterus senegalus. Next base: position 7,246,990 of record NC_053170.1, on the reverse strand, counting down.
CAAGCACCACACCTCAAATCAACTGCAGGCCTTTTATCTGTTTAATCGATAAGACAGAATGACGGACTTGAACACACCTGCCATCAAATAGCCTTTGAGTCGATTTTCCAATACTTTTGAGCCCCTGAAATGAAGGGATTGTGTTAAAGAAATGCTTTAGTTGCCTCACATTTTTTTTTTATTAATTTTATTACAATCCATACAAAGCAATCAAGTTTTTACAAAAAGAAGAATTATGTTAAGAACAGATCGATCCCCACCCCTGAGAGAGAGAGAGCAAGCCAAACGGCGTAAAATTTAAGGCTTGTAAACATACCTAAATTAATAAATTCTCTGTGCTTTATAAACTTATTTTAAAATATTACTGATTAGATCCTGCCATGTTTTGAAAAAAGTCTGTACGGATCCCCTAACTGAGTATTTGATTTTTTCCAATTTCAAATAGTATAACACATCAGTTTCCCACTGACTTAAAAGAGGAGAGTTTGGGTTCTTCCAGTTTATCAGAATGAGTCTGCGTGCCAACAGTGTAGTGAATGCCATCACAATTTGTTTGTCCTTCTCCACTTTAAGTTACACTCGAAGACCCCCAAACACAGCTGTTAATGGGTTAGGAGGGATTGTGAGTCCAAGGCTGTCTGAGAGGTAATTAAAAATTTTTTGTCCAGAATAATGTTAGTTTGGTGTACGCGGCCCAGAACATGTGACCTAGTGAGGCTGGGACTTGGTTGCAACGTTCGCAGGTTGGCTCTCGCCCTGGAAACATTTTGGAGAGTTTTAGTCGAGACAGATGTGCTCGATATATAATTTTGAGTTGTATAATTGTATGCTTTGCGCATATGGAGCTTGAGTGAATTCTCTGCATTGCTACTTTAAATCACATATTAATCAGATCATTAGGACAGCATTTTTTCACTTAAGAAACATAAGTAAAGTTAGACCTCTTATATCACTGAAAGATGCTGAGAAATTAGTTCACGCGTTTGTTTTCAGTCGACTAGATTACTGTAATGCACTCCTCTCTGGACTACCCAAAAAAGATATAAATCACGAGTGCAGAATGCAGCTGCTAGAATCCTAACTAGGAAAAGAAAATCTGAACACATCACACCAGTCTTAGCGTCACTACACTGGTTACCTGTGTCATTCAGGATTGACTTTAAAATTCTGCTTATGGTTTATAAAGCCTTAAATAATCTCGCCCCATCTTATATATCGGAATATCTGACACCTTATATTCCAAATCGTAACCTCAGATCCTCAAATGAGTGTCTCCTTAGAATTCCAAGAACAAAACTTAAAAGAAGTGGTGAGGCGGGCAGGCGGCCTTCTGCTGTTATGCACCTAAAATCTGGAATAGCCTGGCAATAGGAATTCGCCAGGCTGATACGGTAGAGCACTTTAAAACACTGCTGAAAACACATTACTTTAACATGGCCTTTTTATAACTTCAATTTAACTTAATCCTGATACTCTATATGTTCAATTCATCATAACAACTATTCATGGTGGCTCTAAAGTCGGTACTGACCCCTACTCTCTTTTCTGTTTCTTTTTCCGGTTTCTTTGTGGTGGTGGCCTGCGCCACCTCCACCTACTCAAAGCTTCATGATGCTCCAACAATGATGGACGGATTAAAAGGCAGAAGTCTACGTGACCATCATCATCATCAAGCCCTTCCGTGAGAATCCTAAATACAAAGAGGACTGTTTCATTTATGTTAGGTAGAATGCCCAGAGGGGACTGGTCAGGCGGTCTAATGGTCTGGAATCCCTACAGATTTTATTTTTTCTCCAGCCGTCTGGAGTTTTTTTGTTTTTTCTGTCCCCCCTGGCCATTGAACCTTACTCTTATTCGATGTTAATGTTGATTTATTTTTTATAATTATGTCTTTCATTTTTCTATTCTTTAATATGTAAAGCACTTTGAGCTACTGTTTGTATGAAAATGTGCTATAGAAATAAATGTTGTTGTTGTTGTTGTTGTACTTTCCACTCCTTTTCTGATATATTAATTGAGAGGTCTTGTTCCCAGTGTCCTCTTGGATCTTTGAAAGGAAGGGATTGTAAAATGATTTTTATTTTTATGCAATCGTTTTGTTCACCCCACTGAATTAAAGCTGAAAGTCTGCACTTCAACTGCGTCTGAGTCGTTTCATTTCAAATTCATTGTGGTCATGTAGAGAACCAAAATTAGAAAAAAGGTGTCTCTGTCCAAATATTTATGGACCGAACTGTACAAACTACTGAGTACGATTTGGAGTTGCTGCAATGAAATTTCGGCCAAATGGACTCGCCTACCTGCCTGCCACATCATTTTTTCCCTTTGATTTTCGGGGAATCTTTGAATTCAGCCCTCTGTTGGTTGATCAGCTTCATCTCCATCCTTTCGTTCCTAACACATCATCACCATATCAGTCCATAGCAGTAGAGAGATAGCCCGCAGGATTTTTTTTCCCCGTTGAGATCTGATGAGTTTTCAAAGGGTTCCTTTCATTTTCTTGAGCAGTTTAGTAACAAAGGTATTAGCCGCAGAATTGAGGGTCGTTTACTGGAGCTCCGTCCTGCGGTTTGTTCTTATCGCAAAAGCTAATCCTGCCTTTAGGATTTCTTATAGCGCATCAACTGGAAGGGGCGGGGCCAAGTGCCCTCACTGGGTGGTTTCTTGGAGGTGTGGTGGAGGGAAGGAGAACAGAATGTTATCAGCAGCGCCCTCTCTCACCCTTGTGGTGCCCGCGGCGAGACCCACCAATAAACACGTGTGACAACGTATGGAGAATGATCTGTACAGATATAAAGAACACACATAAAACATAACATTGCCAGATCCGCTTAGTCCAGATCCCTTTTTTATTTTGTTTTTCCAAAAAAAAGAAGTTGTTGACCCACTTCAGGATGAGAGGACAGTCGGTCCCTGCTACATTTCACAGCATTTGCTTCTGCCTCCTCTGTGTACATAATGAACTAAACAAGGAACAGAGACAGAGTTTTAGAGATCCAGTGATTAAATTCAGGAGGCGGAAAACGGAAGTGCTGGAGATGGCTGCAGAGTTAACACGAAAAACGGTTTTAAGTCGCATGTCCTTTTAAGGCGAAAGGTTGTTAAAAACAGAAAAGAAAAGAACTAAGACATCTACTCAGGAGTGAGGTCTTTATGTCAGGGGGCCGAGGAATCAAAGCCTCATTCTTTCTTTGAAGAGGGAGGCTGGATCTCTGTGCCCGATTTGAAGTGTGTCATGCCAGTTTATTAGGCACACCCTCCCAACCCCTCAGCTTTATATTTGCAGTACATGATCAGGCACTCAGTACTCAGCTCCATCAAAATGTCTACCTCAGCAAATGCAGAATGTGACAAGCGCATAAGTCACACGGTGGCTGGCCGCCCTATGTTAATGCCAACCGATTGCCTGCACAGGCTTTTATAACAAAGTGGCTAGCGATCTGCACGGGTTGAAGTGCAAGGAACTTGGCCATAAAGTACATGATCTCTGGTATGAGCACATGTCACGAGGTGTGGCAAACACCGGTGACACTACCATCATGTGGGACGTGGCTGTCAACATCAATCGGGCAATAGCAGCCAATCGACCAGTTATAGTGAGCCACGACAGGAAGGGGAAGACCTGGTTGATGTTGCTATCCTGGGAGATGCTAACCGTCTAACAAAGAAAGTGGAGAAGATTAGCAAATAGTGGGATTGAGAGATGGACATCAAGGGAATGTGGAACACAAAGGTGACAATGGTACCAGCTGTCATTGGAGCACACTGTACCTTTAAAAAGGCTTTCAACAGCTACCTTGGACTGCTCATAGGAAGACCAAGTGCCAGAGAGGTTCAGAAGATCACGGCACTCCTAGGCACAGCGCACCTTCTGAGACGAGTTACAAGTCTCTGGTTGAGACTCTTTCATCTAACCGATGACTACCATAATAATAATCAGCTCTTGAAGTGGGCCAGTACTCTGCAATACACAGTCTCCTTATAAATCTTCATGGGGGGGGCACATCCTACCACTTCTTCAAATTGAATGTCTTTGTCTCTCAGTGATGCAAAGATGTAAGCTTCACCGTGCCAGCAAGGGGGTACTCACACTGGCAATGTGGTCCATGCCAGGGGACATTTGTCCGCATGTAACCCCGCAAAGTCTCATTCGTTTAACTACTGTGATCGCTCCTTGCCAGGCCAACTGTACCTTGTCCAAGCCCGCTCACCAAACTGGGCAATAGAAGACTGGAAAAAAACGTTGCCTGGTCTGACGAGTCTTGATTTCTGCTGTGACCTTCTGTTGGTAGGTCAGAATTTGACATGAAAGCAGGGATCCATCCTGCCTTGTATTAATGGTTCAGGCTGGTGCTGGTGGTCTAATGGTGCCCGTGATATTTTCTTCGCTTCACTTCACTTTGGGCCCCTTAGTACCCATTGAGCATCGTTTAAATGCCACAGCCTACCCGAGTATCGTTGCTGACCGTGTTAACCCCTTTATGACCTCGGTGTGCCCATCTTCTGTTGGCTCCTTCCAGCAGGATAATGCACCATGTCACAAAACTCAAATCATCTCAAACTGGCTTCTTGAACATGACGATGAGTTCACTGGACTCAAATGGCCTCCACAGTCACCAGATCTCAATCCAATTGAGCACCTTTGGGATGTGGTGGAACGGGAGATTCTCATCATGGATGTGTAGCTGACAAATCTGCAGCAACTGCGTGAGGCTATCACGTCAATATGGACCGAAATCCCCGAAGAATGTTTCCAGCACCTTGTTGAACCTGTGCCACGAAGAATTATGGCAGGTCTGAAGGCTAAAAAGGGGGTACCTAATAAAGTGGCCAGCGAGTGTATGTTTCACCAGGGTGCCGGCACCTTTTCTTAGCATGCCACTGAGTCCTGGCAACTCTTTACAAATCTTCATGGGGGCAAAGCCCATTCCCTGCTCTTTGATCGACTGTCATTGTCTCACAACAACACAACGATATGTTTCTCCATACCAGTAGCGTACCAAGTGTGTACCAGCATGTCTTCACAAATCATTCCCAACTATCTGGGTACCTCCAGTAATTTGTTTCAACTTCAAGTGCTGATATTAATAATGCCTGCTTGTCCCTTTGCCCTCTGTGGCAAGTGGCACTGCTGTTCTCAGTGTACCAGTTAAGTTGAAATGTAAGGGTGGGTTAGCTTTCTGGTGTAGGAGAGCCAAGTGACCACTTGAGACCCTGTTGTCCTCCCAATTTACAAATGGGAGATGGTGTTTTGGCCAGTTTAGCCCAATTAGGCATACTGGTTAGTCCCCCCTCCCACCCCAAAAAAAAAATATAAAGGCCACAAATGGCCCCATGTATGAGAGACTAGTGCTATAAGAAATCCAATAGCAGTCACAAAATAGGAAGCCCCTTATCAGCTGAGATACCACTTAGCTCAGCGTTTCTCAGCCTTTAAGTATTTGCGACCCGAGTTTTCATAACAGTTTTAATCGCGCCTGTGTTACGACTCTGTGCCGTGGGCGCACTTTGAGTTTCACTCTCAAGGAAAATTTCCTCTTGCTTGTTTATGGGGGAAGAAACCTGTGGATTTGGGCTCATTTGCACGTTTAAATTACCTCTAAAAGCAATCCCAGCACACGCAGAACCCCTCATTTTGTTTGCACCTTCCGTATGTTACCTATTAATAGGTAAAGTTTAATAGTGAACTCATGGAACTTGACCACCGGGGGGCAGCGCTCTGGACCCGTTTGATCTTTACTGAGATTACCTCTTAATGACAAACAAGTTCTAATCAGGGCTTTTTTATAAGGAGGCGGGTGCGGCTTGCAGATGGACGGCGACACCTCGGGCAGAGGAGGGATGAGGGGCCTGGAAAGCCCTTGGTGAGCGCAGATGGGATGTCCACGGCCGTTCAGTTAACTGATACTGAGGAAATGATGCCAAAGGTTTGCCGGGTCTGCTCTTCTCATCGGTTCAACAAATGTTCCTCAACACTTTCAGGGTGGATGTCGACTTTTGTTGAAATTCACGGGTAGAGGATGGTAATCAGCTGTAAGCTGTGGCAAAACTCGCCGTATACGTTTTAGTTCGACTCTCTTTAAAGTTAGCTTTGTGGATCTGACCGAGATTTCCTTCGCGTGCATGAGAAGCAAAGAGCAAACGACCCCTCAAATGGCATCAACACCTGGCGAAATACCAAAGCAATGGCGCAAAAATGAAGCGTGTCCCTGAGTCGGACTCTGAGTTGTCGGATTTTGATGTAAGTGATCTGAAGATCGAAAACGAATCAAGGGGCCAGTGTCAGCTGATCGTGGTGCTGAACATGTCCGTGTAGCTAATGCACCTACGCTAACGTTCACCTGGGAGGACCACCACTTACAATGACAAGAGGTACAAACCAGATTGCGTCACACTGCTACTGCTACTGCTGTGCGTATTCCTGTGCTGTGCTGCCAGCAGAGACACCAAACGGGCGCCAACAGCAGCCATGCTGATTTATGTGTGAAACCATTGCTATGTGTGCCCTCAAAGAGTTAATAACTGACTAATTTATTGGCACTTTGGGAAGCGACATTAATCCAGAGGGATGAAGTGGACAAATACGAAAAGGGTTACAAGAGAGGGATGGTTACAGAAGAAAATTGTCCCTGTTGTCCCTCTGGACTTTGTGTTTTCATACCTGCAAAGTGCCCCACAGTGTCTTTCCTTCTCAATTGTCCATTTCTTCCTCACTCTAACTCGTTCAATTCCATATTTTTTCTTCTATCCTTCATACTGCCATTGAGCTTGTTACCCCAGGTCAGCTGTGGAAGAGAATGATCATGGAACCTGACTAGGGAATTGCTTACTGGGGCGAGCACTGCGACTCCAGTGATGCTGGTATACAGTGCCCTGTAGTCACCCATGGATCCATGGACACCACAGTGCCAGTCCCGAACCCTGACAGATAATCGAGGTTATACTGTATATTAAACTCAAAAATAAGACTTAGGATTAGAAGTCTCGACAAGTGGATTATGAGACATGAATAAGATTTTTTCATAGATGTTTCTGACAATGGCGGCACGATGGCACACTGGGTAGCACTGCTGCCTCACAGTTAGGAGACCCGGGTTCACTTCCCGGGTCCTCCCTGTGTGGAGTTTGCATGTTCTCTGTGTGGCTTTCCTCCCACAGTCCAAAGACATGCAGGTTAGGTGCATTGGCGATTCTAAATTGTCCCTGGTGTATGTGCGTGCCCTGCGGTGGGCTGGCGCCCTGCCCAGGGTTTGTTTCCTGCCTTCTGCCCTCTGTTGGCTGGGATTGGCTCCTGTAGTTAGGATATAGCGGGTTGGATGACGGACGGATGGATGTTTCTGATATTGTTTACTGTTGTCCAGCCTTGGTTTCCACAGGCTTTGGTTCTACCAGAAACTTTGTTATCTCTGTTTTTCATGAAAACATGAGATTAAAAACTTTTCTCAATCATCACTACAAACCATATGAGGTACAGTAAGTAACATGTAAAAAATCGGAAGTGCTCCCCCCTCGACTTTCTTGTATACTCAGATATGGGGATGGATATTTGAGGAGTAAACCGCAAGACAATCATTCTATTTTTATACAGTCAATTGAAAAAAGTCTGGGATCCCCTCTCAGCCTGCATAATAATTGAATCTCCCTTCAGCCAGAAAGATATCAGTGGTATGTCTTTCATTTCCTAGGAATATCGGAGTACTGTGGTGTTTTCCGAACAAAGAATTTAATTGAAGCAGTATTTAGTTGTGTGAAATGAAATCAAATGTGAAAAACTGGCTGTGCACAAATGTGGGTCCCCTTGTCATTGTGCTGATTTGAATGCCTGTCACTGCTCAATGCTGATTGGCTGGCTGAGCTCGTTAAGCCTTGAACTTCATAGACAGGAGTGTCCAATCATGAGTGGTCAAAGGTATTTAAGGTGGTCAACTGCAAGTTGTGCTTCCCTTTGACTCTCCTCTGAAGAGTGACAGACAGCATGGGAGCCTCAAAGCAACTCTCAAAAGATCTGAAAACAAAGATTGTTGAGTCTCCTGGTTTAGGGGAAGGCTACAAAAAGACATCTCAGAGGTTTAAACTGTCAGTTTCAACTGTAAGGACATGGAAGGCCACAGGCACAGTTGCTGTTAAACCAACCCAGCAGGTCTGGCAGGCCAAGAAAAATACAGGAGCGGCACATGAAGAGGCAGGATTGTGAGAATGGTGACAGACAACCACAGATCACCTCCAAAGACCTGCGAGAACATCTCGCTGCAGATGGTGTATCTGTACATCTATTCTACAATTCAGTGCAATTTGCACAAAGAACATCAGTATGGCAGGGTGATGAGAGAGAAGCCCTTTCTGCACTCACGCCACAAACAGAGTCGCTTGTTGTATTAAATGCTCATTTAGACAAACCAGATTCATTTTGGGATAAAGTGCTTTGGACTGATGAGACAAAAATGGAGTTATTTGGTCAGAACAAAAAGCGCTTTGCATGGCGGAAGAAGAACATGGCATTCCAAGAAAAACACCTGCTACCTCCTGTCAAATGTGGTGGAGGTTCCATCATGCTGTAGGGCTGTGTGGCCAGTTCAGGGACTGGGGCCCTTGTTAAAGTCGAGGGTCACATGAATTCAACCCAATATCAACAAATTCTTCAGGATAATGTTCAAGCATCAGTCACAAAGTTGAAATTACTTAAGCAGGGGTTGGATATTCCAACAAGACAATGACCCAAAACACATTCATGCAGAGGGAGAAGTACAATGTTCTGGAATGGCCATCACAGTCCCCTGACTTGAATATCACTTGAAAATCTATGGGATGATTTGAAGCAGGCTGTCCATCAAATTGAACTGAACTGGAGAGATTGTGTATGAAGAATGGGGTCAGAAATATCAACGTCCAGAATCCAGACACTCATCACAGGCTACAGGAGGACAGCGTCTGGAGGCTCAAAGGAGCAAAAGGAGGCTCAGCTAAGTGTTGATGTCATATTTCTATTGGGGTCCCACATTTATGCACCTGTCTAATTTTGTTATGATGCATATTTTCTGTTAATCCAATAAACTTAATGCCACTGCTGAAATCCTACTGTGTCCATAAGGCATGTCAGATATTAAAAGGAAGTTGCTACTTTGAAAGCTCAGCCAATGAGAAACAAAAATCCAAAGAATTAAGAGGGGTTCCCAAACTTTTTCACACAACTGTATTATCTACATTAAAGAACCTTCAAGAAGAAGTCAAATCTCTCTATATATAAATCCAATGTCTGTCTGTATGTCTGTCTGCTTTTCACGAGAGAACGACTTAACGGATTAAGATCGGGTTTTTTTTTCTATATTTTGCTTGATCATTCCGGTTGATTTTGAGACTTCTCTCATTGCGCTGAGTATCGTAGTTCACTTGAGGTACTGATTTATTTGCACAAATCCAAGACACTGCAGGCCGAGGGGAGTGGGAAGTGTGGCGTCAGGAGTGGGGATCCGGGCAGCGCCCTCCTTGCTGTCCTGTTTCCCTAACACACAGGCAGAAAAGTGAGTGGGGGGGCGGGTGGCTAGTTAATAATATATTAAACAATTATTATAAATGTGAACTTGAATAAATCAGACTCTGTGGCTACATGAATAAATAAAAATCGAGTATGTGTTCAGGTAAATTACCACTTCCAGTTGATGGATTTGGCACAAAAGTTAATACAGAGCTTCAATTCTGGTGTGACGATCACATGGACATGAGCACCCTTCTCACCTCTGCTTTAGCAAGATGTCTGATTTGACGTTTCCGTCCTACCATTTGTCACACACGTGCGACTAGGGGCGAGCTGAAGGGACCAAGTGAAGGTAATTACCCGCCAGGCCAGGGGATGGCGGGGTGCTCTAAACCTTTCTCTGTTATTTCTGCAGATCAAATACAGGAAAACCTACCTGATCTCATGTTACTTCCTGTCCCGGCACCCAGACTGACGTCACTTCCTGTCCCGGCACCCAGACTGACGTCACTTCCGGACGTCACTTCCGGGTTACAAGATATAAAAGCCTCCATCTTGGCTACCTAAAACAGTTCAGTGTGGAACTCGAATGAACAACATCGCTGTCACCAAATAATCCTTTGCAGCTAGGAACAATATACGGGTGGCTGCCCCAACCTTTTGAAAGTGTTGAGACTCGTTCTTTTACACATTGTAGGATGGGTTAAGGGGCTCCATCTCAATCGTTCTTTGTAAAACGGGCAAAGATGCCCATATCACAGGTCAATGCACAGTTCCATTAGCAGGAAAGCAGAGGGTTTTGAGCCAATTCCTGACCACAAGGTAGCGCTGCATCACTCACATAATGAGGTGGCACTCCACCAACGCAATCAAATCCCTCACTTGGTGGTGCCCTACTGAGGACCAAAATTAGAAGACATTAATGCCACCCATTAGTGTCTCTTCTGTTTGCTTTGATCTTCTGGCCCGGCGTCTACTTGTGTTTCTTCTTTGAGCTCTTCTGGTGCCTTCTGCCCCGGAGCGGTCACACTTAGTCCACATTAATCTGGGGGTCTCTGCTTCTCTCCCTCTTTCTCTTTCTTTCCATGTACAGTAAGTGAATGGCAGCTTTGGGCTCCTGATGATGCCTGGCGGGTATCCGGCTCTGCTGTAAACCCACCAGGAGCTCAACATGCCGATTCCAGCTCGGCCTTGATCTCGCCATTTATTGAGAGTCCCCAGGTAGCAGCAGAACACGTTTAATGGAAAGTCTGCCACTGTGAGGGCATCTTTGGAGGGCTCAGCGCCCTGCTCATTAACACATGAGGGAAGCGGCTTCATTTCCTCCATAGCCCTTTGATCTGAGAGCAAAATGCTGGAGCTGCTGAAAGGCTCGAGTCTTTATTTTGCTTTGTTTTTTTTTTGTTTTTTTTTACAGAAGTCAAGTCATTTAATAATAGAATTAATTCAAAACTTTCTGTTTTAGAGGGCAAAAGACGGTGAGTTTTTCAGCCTCATCTTATAACCCAGATGCCCACACACGAACTGTCATGGAGGTCATAAAGCAAGAAATACAGTAGGCCTTGAAGAGCACACTGTGTTACACTTTTTCACTTAGACATGAACATCATTGGAGTAAAAGGTATAAAACTGAACATGGGTATGATGCCAATTTAATGTGGCATGACATCAGTACAGGTAACACAGCACATTGGCCTCCATGCCAGTCCATCAGTAGGGACACTCTGTCATCTTCGCTTACTGAGAAATGCAGCAATGATGCCAGTTTATGGTGGAGTGGCATCAGTGCAAATCTGCGGGTACATACTCTCTTAACTTAGAAATGTGCAACTTTGGTATGAAAAGGAAAAAAAAAAGAATTCTGTGATGACACCATTTTAAGGTGGCATGGTATCAGTACAGGTGATAAAGCAGATAGATCTCAATGCCAGTCCATCAGCAGGCACACTCTGCCATCTTCTTCAACTTAGAGATACACGTGTTTAGGATGAAAGGGGAACAACAGGGCTCTGGGGCAATGCCAGTTTAAGGTGGCATAGTATCGGTGCAGTTAACAAATCCCTTGAGCCATCATGCCAGTCCATCAGCAGGCATACTCTGCCACACCCCCCAGTTCAGAGACACCAGTTAAAGTCACCTGCATGTATTTGAGATGTGGCAGTTAAGGTGGTATGATGCGAGTACATGCATTTGTGCGCTAGTGCCAGTCCAATGTCATGCATACTCTTTAAACTTTGAGATGCCAATAAAACTGGCATTCACATCTTTTGGATGAGAGGGCAAAAAATGGAGTTCAGGAATTTTGCTATTTTAAGATGGCGTGGTGTCGATAGGGTAACACAGCACGCAGCTTCTCTAAAAGATGTTTTTCAAACTCTCCAATGGGTCAAACCATTCACTTCTTAAAACATTTATCTGTTTTTTCGCTAATTTATTCACCAAACCATTTGTTTATTTATCTACTACTATGCCACACATCCATTTAAGTATTCCTTTATCCAGCCATCCTTCCACATTCATTCATTCTGCAGTACACCACTCATCTAATGTCTGTGGGTGAGTCCTGTCCTTCTGAGCAAGAGTGGTGCTTGGGGGTGGCAAGTGGGGTGATCGCCCCAGGCCCCGCGCCTAAGGGGACCCCACTTTGAGGTCCGTGTGTCCCGTTTGAGTGGATTTGTCAAGTTATATTCTCCAGTATATATATATATATATATTGTGACAGTTTGGGTCCGCTATCACTTCCTTGAATCCTTGTCCAAGACGCCAGACATGGTTAAACTCCAATAACTTATTTTATTTGGACAATAATGTGCACCAAGCCCCCTTCTCTCCACAATACTCATATAATTACACCAATACACTACAATAATTCTCAATAAACAATCCTCCAACTCCCAGACGCGTTGCCACTCTTCCACCCAGCTCAGCTTTCCGTCTGGGAGCTCCCACAATAATTTTATAATCCCTGACCTGGAAGTGTTCCAATCCCCAGTCCATGTGATCTCCTATCACTTCCGGGTCAGATCAAAAGTCCTTTTCTTCACCCCAGAAGCACGTTATTCCCCTTGTCCATGTGACTCGGATGTACTTCTGGGGGCGTAAGGCAAATAATCGTTGTTCCTTTCTGCAGCGTCTCCTAGCGGCCCTCATGGTATTCAGCAGGGCTGTGCATAAAGACTCCAATGTCCATGATGCCCTGCTGGTCTTCGGGGCACCTCCATACTGCAGGGAGGGCTCCACCTGGCGGCGTGGGGGTATTGGCCAGGATGAACGGCTGGCCATACATCACAATATATATCCATCCATCCATTTTCTAACCCGTTGAATCCATGGGGTCACGGGGGTCTGCTGGAGCCAATCCCAGCCAACACAGGGCACAAGGCAGGAACCAATCCCAGGCAGGGCACCAACCCACCACAGGACACCCACACCCACACACCAAGCACACACTAGGGACAATTTAGAATTGCCAATCCACCTAACCTGCATATCTTTCGACTGTGGGAGGAAACACACGTAGACACGGGGAGAACATGCAAACTCCACGCAGGGAGGACCCAGGAAACAAACCCAGGTCTTCTAACTGCAAGGCAGCGGCACTACCACTGCGCCACCGTGCCGCCCCACAATATATACATATATATATATATATATATATATATATATATATATATATATATATATATATATATATATATATATATATATATATATATATATATATATATATATATATATATATATGAGATGCTTCTAAGAGGAACCCTTTTCAATCCCTCTTCATGTACGTCTTTGAAAACATTCCATAGTCCACCTTCATCGCTCGACAAAGGTTGCCAGTATCATCCTTCCCTAAATTAGGTAGAGCCCATTAGTCGCTGGGTTGGCTTCTGTTTTGACTTGGGAACAACTGATGGCTTGTCACTTACGACTCATTCGTGTCCAGAGAGCCTGCCGTCGTTTCTTAGGCAAGTCTTTGGTTCAGTTTGCTACAGTAGGCCTCGTTGAAACAGTGCAGGAAGTATTTGGTAGTGGAGAGCACAGCAACGTTTGATTACTGGTTTAACCGTATCGCTGTTGATGTCATGAGTGGAAGAGATGGTGGCGCATTTTTTTAGTAGATTATATCGTTATATTTTGATAAAGTCCACATGTTATCTTGCAAATATTTTGCTGAATACTGTAATGAGAAAATCCGGTGAATGTTAATATTATTTTTATTAAATTCGCGCTCACGTTTATATGGTCCACACATACCGGTAACAGCGTTTGACGTAACCGGCCCCCCTGTGCCTCGCACACCTCTAAGGCTGCATTCGCCTCTCATCAATCTGATTGGTCAATTTGGCCTTGGTGATACAATCAAAAGAGGAAGTGCGAGTGTGAGACACATGAGGAAGAATAAAGGGATAGGAAGCACGCTGAGAGTCACCTTCAAAGAAGGGAAACATGAAGGGCAACAGGAAGCGAGCAAAGCACCTCAAAAAGACAGAATCTGAGGAGAGGGCGGTCAAGAGAGTTTCAGACAAAGTAAGGATTTGAGGAAAGATGCTAAATTACTATGAAATATGAGGGGGAGTCAAACTAAAGTTAGAAAATGGGATTTATCAGAAAATGGAAACGAACCTTAACAAAACTGGTGCTGTCATTTCTCAATGCACTTGTGCCACCTACCTGGAAGTGCCCAGATTCCAGCAGAATTAAAGGTTTTGTCTTGTCCTCGCCACCACTAGCATGTCTAACAAAGCTGAAAATGTCACCACAACGAAGGAGCTGCCACCCATCCACCTCCAGTAAAGCACAAGTCTGCCGTACTGGACTGGCACTCCTCCTAGGATTGGCATGAGGTTCTTATCGGGGGCGACCTGACACATTTTAGCAGTTTCTCTGAGCACATCCCAGGCCTTCTTCTTTAATTTCTGATATCCTGTTCTGCTCTTCCTAGTTTGTCTTGTTTTCTTTTTTTGTTGTTGTAAATGCATTTCTTCAGCAGGTCAGGCCCTCAAGAAATATAATTATTTGAACCCGTGTTGAGGCATCTGAACGTCACTACTCTACAGGAACATTTTAGAAAGAAGAGATCAGAGACAAAGTGACCAATGAATTCACTCAACAAGAGGACCGATGTGTGCCAACATCTGTTAGAAAAACAAAAAGCATAAAAACACACGAGACAGGGAGCCCAATTATGCGAGGGCTTCATTTGGAGGCGTAATCTCACCCCTGATCGTCAGCCTGACTGTAGCCCTCCAGCGCGGAGTCGCTGATTTTCTAAATTCTGTCTGTGTGTGGGTGGCCATTATGAAATTGCTGTGAATGCTCAGATAATTACATATAATATAACGGGAGAGCGCCACCTAGGGGTCCTTGTAATCCTGAATGCATAATGATGAGGGCATACAAGTCTGAAAAAGGAACTGGAAGAAAAAAAAATATACACACACACAGGCAAGAGGGAATGACCATAGGGAAAAAAATAGCCAGCTGATAAATCAATGTTTGGAAACAATCTGGTTGAGTCTTCAGGTTTAACCCATAGGTGCTGTGGTTCCCTCACTTTCCTCCTCCGCCGGACCACCAGCAGAGCTCACCCTTGCCCCACTCTCTGTCCCTCAATCTACTTCCTACCTTCTTTACCTCCAGTGAATCTTTTCTCAACTGGGATTTTCATTTTGAACTCCAGTGGACGTGGAATGGAGCAACCTTTCCAACACGGGATCAACCACCTTATGTCACCATTGTGCAAAAAGGCCACTCAGATGCCTCCTAAAACTAAACGTGGCCATTTTAGAACATAAACTGCTCAAAAAAAATGAAAGGAACACTTTGAAAACTCAATGGGACAAAAAAATCCTGCTGGCTCTCTCAACTGCTATGGACTGATATGGTGATGTGTGAGGAATGAAAGGATGGAAATGAAAACGATCAACAGACAGAGAGAGGGCTGAATTGAAAGGCACCCCAAAAATCAAAGGGAAAAAATGATGTGGCAGGCAGGCAAGCGAGTCCTTTTTGTTGAAATTTCATTGCAGGAATTCCAAATTGTACTCAGTAGTTTGTATGAATGCCTGACAACGTCCTAACGAGACAATGGATGGTGTCCTGGGGGATCTCCTCCCAGATCTGGACCAGGGCATCACTGAGCTCCTGGACAGGTTGAGGTGTCAGATGGACCGAAACATAATGTCCCACCCAGAGGTGTCCTATTGGATTGAGGTCAGGCGAGTGAGCGTGTGGGGGTTAGTGGGTGGTGGGTAGTCAATGGTATCAATTCCTTTATCCTCTCACCACATGAGGCCGATACCTAATGGCAGTCAAGGTGCCTGGTCTGTAGAGGTCTGTGTGTCCCTTCATGGATATTCCTCCCCATCACTGACCCACCACCATACCGGTCATGCTGAACGAAGTTACAGGCAGCACAACATTCTCCACAGCTTCTCCAGACCTTTTCATGTCTGTCACATGTGTTCAGGGTGAACCTACTCTCATCTGTGAAAAGCACAGGGTGCTCGCCAGTGGTGGACCTGCCAATTCTGGTATTCTATGGCAAGTGCCAATCGAGCTCCACGGTGCCCACAAGAGGATGTCGGGCCCTCAGGCCACCCTCATGAAGTCTGTTTCTGATTGTTTGCTTAGAGACATTCACACCAGTGGCCGGCCTGCCTGCTGGAGGTCATTTTGTAGGCTCTGCTAGCGCTCATCCTATTCCTCCTTGTCCAAAGGAGCAGATACTGGTGGGTCCTGCTGATGGGTTAAGGACCTTCTACAGTCCCCCTGTCCAGCTCTCCTAGAGTAACTGTCTGTCTCCTGGAATCTCCTCCATGCCCTTGAGACTGTGCTGGGAGACATAGCAAAGCTTCTGACAATGCCACGTATTGATAAGCCTGCCATCCTGGAGAAGTTGGACTACCTGTGCCAACTCTGCAGGGTCCGGGTATCATTAGAACATTAGAACATTAGAACACTCTAGACAAGAACAGGCCATTCAGCCCAACAAAGCTCGCCAGTCCTATCCACTTGTGTCCTCCAAGAAAACATCAAGTCGAGTTTTGAAAGTCCCTAACGTCTTACTGTCTACCACACTACTTGGTCGCTTATTCCAAGTGTCTATCGTTCTTTGTGTAAAGAAAAACTTTCTAATGTTTGTGCGAAATTTACCCTTAACAAGTTTCCAACTGTGTCCCCCGTGTTCTTGATGAGCTCATTTTAAAATACAAGTCTCGATCCACTGGACTAATTCCCTTCATAATTTAAACACTTCAATCATGTCACCTCTTAATCTTCTTTTGCTTAAACTGTAAAGGCTCAGCTCTTTTAATCTTTCCTCATAATTCAACCCCTGTAGTCCTGGAATCAGCCTCATTGCTCTTCTCTGGACCTTTTCTGTGCTGTTATGTCCGTTTTGTAGCTTGGAGACCAAAGCCTCCATGCCTCATGATACCAGTAGTGACACTGACCGTAGCCAAATGCAAAACAAGTGACAAAACGGATGAGGAGGGAAAAACGTCAGTGGCCTCCCTCAACCTGTGGAACCATTCATTCCTGTTTTGGGGGGGGTCATCTCATTGTGACCCCTCCAGTGCACCAAAGCAGCTGAAACTGATGAACAAGCCCCTCTGCTACTCCACTGAGCAGATCAACAGTCCAGAGGTTTCACTGACTTGATGCTATACTCGCATTCAGAAGTGTGCCTTTCATTTTTCTTCTCCATTTATCTTTATCTGCTTATTAAACTCATCAATTTATGTATTTTTACAAGTTTTAAGTTTCACTCCGTTGGTCATGCTCTCTTTCTCAGGGGTGGGGGTTGATTTGTTTTCAATCCTATTTTTTGCTAAAATTGATCTATTTGTATGGAATGATTACAATAAAATCAATAAAATGAAAAAGATCACAACGTTTGAAACAACAACAACCCCCATCTGTTTGATTCCATTAATATGTATTTCCAAGTTCAAAACAACAATGGGAGTCCCACCACTCTGGTCTTCAAAATAATATACATTGGAACCTCGGTTTACGAGTGGTTTGCAAGACGAGCAAAATTTTTTAGTACATTTTGACTTGATAAATGAGCGATATCTTGCAATACGAGTAATATGGATACACTTTGTCTGCTGAGCGTCATGTGATCACAACTGAGCTGATGGTTCTTCTCTCTCTCTCTCTCTCCTTATCTCGCTCACGCGCGCGTCTCTCTCTCTCTCTCTCGCTCGCCCGCGTCTCTCTTCTCCTTATCTCGCTCATGCTCGCGTCTCTCTCTCTCTCTTTCTCTCTCTCTCTCCTTATCTCTCTCGCTCGCCCGCGTCTCTCTCTCCTTATCTCGCTCATGCTCGCGTCTCTCTCTCTCTCTCTCTCTTCTCTTGTAGGCGATCGTCTCCTATTCTCCGTCTGAGTCTGCGTGCCTCACTCATTTAGTCAACATCCGTACGAGCGTATACTGTTTACTACAGCATTGTGACTGTGTGTGTGTGCTGTGAAGTGCGAGTTCCCATCTTGCTCCCCAAAACACGAAGCTGAGTCTCAGTACTTTAACAACACCAGCTTTATTCAGCTTGAAACAGCAACAGCGCTGTTATTTATTGTAGCGGGATCTTTATAAAGTCCCTTGTATCACCCATCAACGGCAGGAACTTATAACATGTCCGCAATCTTTTTGGATGCGCTTATATGACGAACTGCTACAGCGCTGGGAGACTGCGATTGCTTCGGGATGTTCACACTCACTCACACCAGCCATGATTCTTTTCAAAGGTAAAGTGCAGGTTAATTTGGTTTATGTGTTTTTACTTTATATTTTGTATTAATCATTTTTATATGAATAGTTTTGGGTTGTGGAACGAATCATCTGAGTTTCCATTATTTCTTATGGGGAAATTCACTTTGATATACGAGTGCTTTGGACTGCGAGCACGTTTCCGGAATGAATTACGCTCGCAAACCGAGGTTCCACTGTACAAGGATAGCAGGACTTGAAACAGCAAGGAGGCCCTGCCCCCCCGGTCTTAGATTGAATATTCAAACATTTTCATGTTCAAAATGGCAAGAGGAGACCACCTTCCCACTCTTCAATTCTAATACCATACACGGATGCGTTTGGGGACCTACCAAAAGTCCCCAACAGTCCATTTTATAAATGTCTTAAAAAACAACAAGAGTCTAAGGTTCAGGCAGCGATTTTAAGAGTTTCACCAAGGCTGGTAAAAATGCTTGAGCCAACTGTGGGCACCAGAACTGGGCTCTGCACTCTTCACATTTTCTTAAGACCCTTGGCAGTTGCTGGGCTGCCTGCTTTTCCCTTTGACAGATTTTAGGCATTGGGGGTCCTTAAGCAGGGCACTAATTTCGGGGCCCCAACAAAGCCTGCTTGTCTCCTCTTCTCTTTGCGAGTTAAGGACTGGGAAGGAATGGGGGTTGCAGTGGGGGATTGGGCTGGATAGCTGGTGTCAATCTCCTCAGGAGCCAATTAAGGGGGTCTTCCTCAAGTAGACTCTGCAGACAGGTGTAACAAGCAGAGCAGGATGCCCATCACATGACTTCCCACTTTCTGAACCTACTATCACCAGGATGATTGCATTGTCGAGTGTGTCCGCTCACAGCTAGCCTGGCACACATGTGTCTTCAGGATGTGGACAGGACCCAAAGATGAATTACAAGCCCACCAGGGAAAATATGCATGCCACAAGTACAGCACCCAGTCCAGGAGCTGAACCTAAGTGTTTGGAGCTGTGAAGTCACAACACTGCCCACTATGCCACCCTTCTCTCACTCACACTTTCACAGAATGGGCACCTCAGAATGAAAACAGGAAGCCTGCAGTCCCCATGCCAGCCTGTGATGTCAGACCGCAGCCTCATCTCGATGTCCCTGTGGCTTTGTCTTTGTAATTTTCTTTCAGCAGAGAAGGAATTTTAATGAAGATTCCACATGAGTGGCTCAGAAAACACCGCAACACCGTCACTTGAGCCCCACCGCCGAAAATCAGTCCAGCCCCTCGGCCCGCATGGTCTTAGATAGAATTTAGAGGAAGTGCAGAGGAAAACTCCTTCTTTCCTGGCCTTTGCCACTATGATTTATGAAGTAGTCAGCTTTAAAATGGAATGAATGAGCACACGTGAGAATTATTTTTCACTTACTTGCCTGACCCAGGGCGACTGACAACAATTGAGATACAATCAGCTCCATTTCTTCTGCAGCGCATCGAGGCGGAGGGACTTACCCAGAGTCCCCTTGGGTCGGGAGAGGGATTTATAGCCGCAGCCTCAGGGCTTGGAGTCCAAAGCCTTAACTATTAACAACAACAACAACATTTATTTTGATAGCACATTTTCATTAAGATGATGGAGCTCAAAGTGCTTTACAAGATGAAGAAAGAAAATAGAAAAATGAAAAAATAAGATTAGGCAATGCTAAGTAACAAAGAATAATGTAAGGTCTGTTGGCCAGCAGGACAGAAAAAACAAAAACATCTCCAGAGGGTCGGCAAAGGAAAAACAAAATCTGCAGGGGTTCAGAGGCCACAAGACCACCCAGCCCCCCCAACATCAATAATCTCAATCAGTCATCGTGGTGTTCAGGCTTCACGTGGAAGAATTAGATGATGAGGATCATGTGGACCTCTGGCCTTCAATCCATCAATGTAAGGACTGCACGGTGCCCTGATCAGCTGGTGGTGGCGCAGATTGGCACCACAGAAAACTGGAAAAAAAACCAGCAAAGAAAGTAGGGGTTAGTATGGATTGTGGAGATATGATAGAAATGATAATTCAATGCATATACAGAATATCAGGATTAAACTAAAATGAAGCTCTGAGAAAGCCATGTTAAAGTAACGGGTTTTTAGCAGTGTTTTAAATTGCTCTGCCGTATCAGCCTATGTGAATGTCCCCTTAGGATTAATAAAGTATCTATCTATCTATCTATCTATCTATCTATCTATCTATCTATCTATCTATCTATCTATCTATCTATCTATCTATCTATCTATCTATCTATCTATTATATAACGCCTTTCACATCTATCTATCTATCTATCTATCTATCTATCTATCTATCTATCTATCTATCTATCTATCTATCTATTATATAGTGCCTTTCACAATATCTATCTATCTATCTATCTATCTATCTATCTATCTATCTATCTATCTATCTATCTATCTATCTATCTATCAGTCAGCTATTTCAGATTTTAGATGCCTAACAGCAGAATGCCATCTCACCACTTCTTTAAAGTTTAGCTCTTGGAAATATAAGCAGGGGTGGCATGGTGGCACATTGGTTAGCACTGCTGCCTCGCAGTTGGGAGACCCGGGTTCACTTCCCAGGTCCTCCCTGCATGGAGTTTGCATGTTCTCCTTGTGTTTGCGTGGGTTTCCTCCCACAGTCCAAAGACATGCAGGTTAGGTGCATTGGCGATTCTAAATTGTCCCTAGTGAATGCTGGGTGTGTGTGTGTGTGCCCTGTGGTGGGCTGGTGCCCCGCCTGGGGTTTGTTTCCTGTCTTGCGCCCTGTGTTAGCTGGGATTGGCTCCAGCAGTTAGCATATAATGGATGGATGTCTTATACTGCACTTGAGTCAGTATCTGTGTTTTTTATGCTTTTGCTACGGTATCTGTACCTGTATTTGTTTCTGAATGGATGAATAGTAATTTTCTCAAGCTAAATAAAAAGAAAACTGAAATTCTAGTGATTGGCAATAATGGATATAGTGAGGTTATTAGAAATAAACTTGATGCATTAGGATTAAAAGACAAGACAGAGATAAAGAATTTAGGGGTAATTATTGACTCTGACATGAATTTTAAATCGTAGGGGTTAGTATGGATTGTGGAGATATGATAGAAATGATAATTCAATGCATATTAGTGATTAATCAGATCACTAGGACAGAATTTTTTCACTTAAGAAGTTAAAAAAAAAGTTAGACCTCTTATAACATTGAAAGATGCTGAGAAATTAGTTCACGCTTTTGTTTTCAGTCGACTAGCTTACTGTAATGCACTCCTCTCAGGACCACCTGAAAAAAGACAAATCAATTGCAACAAATCTAGAATAGCTATAATCTCTATCTATCTAATCTTAACTAGGAACAGAAAATCCGAGCACATCTCTCCAGTTTTGATGTCACTACACTGGTTACCTGTGTCATTCAGAATTGACTTTAAAATACTGATTATGGTTTATAAAGCCTTAAATAATCTGCTCCATCTTATATCTCAGAATGTCTCTCTCCTTACACTCTAAATTGTAACCTTAGATTTTCAAATGAGGGTCTCCTTAGAATTCCAAGAGCTAAACTTAAAAGAAGTGGTGAGGCGGGTGGCCTTCTGCTGTTCTGCACCTAAAATCTGGAATAGCCTGCCAATAGGAATTCACCAGGCTGATACAGTAGAGCACTTTAACACACGGCTGAAAACACATTATGTTAACATGGCCTTCTCATAACTTCATTTTAGTTTAATCCTGATGCTCTGTATATTCAATTAATGATCATTACTATTCATGGTGGCTCTAAAATCCGTACAAACCCCTACTCTCTCTTCTGTTCTTTTTCTGGATTTCTGTCATGTTGACCTGCGCCACCACCACCTGATCAAAGCACT
Source organism: Polypterus senegalus (assembly GCF_016835505.1). Classification (NCBI taxonomy): domain Eukaryota; kingdom Metazoa; phylum Chordata; class Cladistia; order Polypteriformes; family Polypteridae; genus Polypterus; species Polypterus senegalus. The sequence continues at coordinate 7,224,914 of NC_053170.1, read as the reverse complement.
GTGATGTCCCACCATTGATGGATTAAAGACCAGAAGTCCACATGACCATCATCATCAAGTCCTTCCATGAGAACCCAGAATACCATGAGGGCTTATTGTGAGGTCCATGATGTTAGGTAGAATGCCTAGAGGGGGCCAGGTGGTCTCATGGCCTCTGACCCCCTGCAGATTTGATTTTTTCTCCAGCCGTCTGGAGATTTTTTTTTGTTTTTTTCTGTCCTTCCTGGTCATCAGACCTTACTTTAATTCTATGTTAATTAGTGTTCTCTTATTTGAATTATTTATTTTGTCTTTTTTCCTCTTTCTTCATCATGTAAAGCACTTTGAGCTACATTATTTGTATGAAAATGTGCTATAGAAATAATTGTTGTTGTTGTAACCATTTGAATTTACCCTTGAGAATTTATAAAGTATATCTAATCTAATCTCATTGAATCTAATTAAAGATGGCAGATGAAATTTAATGTCAGTAAATGTAAAGTATTACACATAGGAAGTAAAAATATTAGGTTTGAATACACAATGGGCGGTCGGAAAATCGAGAGTCCACCTTATGAGAAGGATTTAGGAGTCATAGTGGACTCTAAACTATCAACCTCCCGACGATGTTCAGAAGCCATTAAGATGGCTAACGGAGTGTCAGGTTATATAGCGCCTTGACGTGTGGAATACAAGTCACATGAGGTTCTGCTCAAACTTTATAACACACTGGTGAGGCCTCATCTTGAGTACTGTGTGCAGTTTGGGTCTCCAGGCTACAAAAAGGACATAACAACACAAGAGAAGGTCCAGAGAAGAGCGACTAGGCTGATTCAGGGCTACAGGGGTTGAATTATGAGGAAAGATTAAAAGAGCTGAGCCTTTACAGTTTAAGCAAAATAAGTTTAAGAGGTGACATGAGTGAAGTGTTTAAAATGATGAAGGGAATTAGTCCAGCAGATCGAGACGGTGACTTTAAAATGAGTTCATCAAGAACACGGGGACACAGTTGGAAACCTGTGAAGGGTAAATTTCGCACAAACATTAGGAAGTTTTTCTTTACACAAAGAACGATAGACACTTGGAATACACGACCAAGTAGTGTGGTAGACAGTAAGACGTTAGGGACTTTCAAAACTCAACTTGATGTTTTCTTGGAGGAAACGAGTGGATAGGACTGGCGAGCTTTGTTGGGCTGAATGGCCTGTTCTCGTCTCGAGTGTTCTGATGTTCTAATGTTCTAAAGAGATTGTTTGGAACTTTGACAGTCAGTTGTTCCTTTTGGGCCTGAATAGGCCGAAGCCTGCCAATGAAGTGGGGTGGTCGGACTGCCTGGAGTGAGGCCAATTCTAGGTAGACTTGATGAGCTTTTTGGTGGCCTCACATCTTCTTTGCACTTACATCATAACACTTGTGCTTTGTTGGTTTCACATTTTTTTAAGAATGTTCCTAAAGTTTTCAGGCCACTTTGAGTTTTGGGGTGTCTGAATTGCAATCTGCTGGATGGTCACATACATAATTTTTAACACAGTAACTAGCCATCCCCCAGGGCTCCGTGAAACAAAACAGCGCTGCCTGGCTCCCCACTCCTGACGTCACACTTCCCCCTCCCCTTGGCCCCCAGCCTCTGTCTCAGGGTAGTGTGAATATGTCGCTCCTGCAAGCGAAACTACGATTCTTAGTGCAGTCAATAGGAATGTTCAAGCAAATTCTAGAAAAACAGATGATCTATATCCGTTAAGTAGTTCTCTCGTTTGCTAGCTAAGTGAAGGTAAGGAACGACCCAAGGCTGGCGTGTAAGTGAGGAGAGCCCCGCCCACTTGCCCCTCCCCTTGTCTCTCAGATTTGTGCAAGTAAATCGGTACCGCAAGCGAACTATGATACTTAGTGCAATGAGAGAAGTCGCAAAATCAACCGGCATGTTCAAGCAAATTATAGAAAGAAATCTAATGTGTTAAGTAGTTCTTTTGTGAAAAGTAGACAGACAGACATACAGATTTTTATATAGAGGGAGATGAATTCCTCGGTGCACCATCAAACTCCTTCCCCCAAATATCATTCACCCATTTGCTTAGATTTCCCCACCCGACACTCCCCGTGCGACATTTACTACAACGTAATGGAGTCACCGTTAGAGGAGAGACACCCCGGCAGCTCCACTTTTGCCGCTTGTTAATTTTGAGCCGTGACGGCCACGTAAAATAAGCCGGCGAGGCTTTGTATTTTTAAACAGATGGTTGCAATCAAGACACTGATGCACTTTTTCCTGATTCATACGATGCTGGATGGAATGAGAGTTATGACTTTCAGTTGCGGCAGGGGCTGCCAAATAAAAGCCTGATGTTCAGAAACAAAGAGAGGGGGGCAGAGGCAGATGTGCTTCTTCGGCTTGGATGAAGGCATACGAGGGCACCCACCGGCTGGGTGGCTCAGTGCTGGTCAATGAATGCCCTTCCAATGGAGTCTACTGCAGAGGTTCACAATTCTAATCTTGGGGACCACCTGTGGTGGCAGATTTCTATCCCAAGTTATTTCCCAATCACCCAGTCAATCCTTTTTTAAGTTTTATTAATGTGTTTCTTTTATCTCGGTCTCTTATTTTCTCCGTCGTCATCTGGCAGATGGTACAGGGCCATTGACACTTGCCCCAGTAAACTCATCAAAAGTTTCTACCCTTAAGTTTTAAGGCTGTGAAACAGCATAAAGGTTTGGAGCACCAAAGTAGTGTTGGAGCGGTACTAAAATTTAAACTTTGATATTAATACCAGCTTTTGGATCAAAATGGTTCTGAAGCCAATAACACATAAACTGTTAACCACCCCACCCCAACCTTCCAGCATTCCTGGTGAGACGCACAATCGCACTCATCCCTGATGTGCAGCACCATCTCAGCACACTATGCTGTATAGCAGAAAGTGTGCATCGAGGCAAAAGGTGGGGAGGTCCCCCATGAAGTCTCGATGGTATCAAAGCATGTGGATTCATGAACTCTCAATTGTGTAGAAGCATGTGGATTCGTGAAACCTTGATTGCATTGAGGCACGTGGATTTATGATGTTTCAGTTAAGACGAAGCTTGGGAATTTGTGAAATATCGATTGTGTCAAAACATGTGCACCTGTGAAATCTCGATCACACCAAAGCATGTGGGTTCATGAAGTCTCGATCGAATTAAAGCATTTGGTTCATCGAATCTTGATTGCATGAAGTATGTGGATTCGTGAAGTTTCATTTGAGCTGAAGCATGTGGATTTGTGAAGTCTCGATGATGTCGAAAGACGTGTATTTGTGAAATCTTGATCACACCAAAGCATGTGTGTTCGTGAAATCTCGATTGAGTCGAGGCATGTGGATTCATGAACTCTCAATCGTGTAGAAGCATATGGATTTGTGAAACCTTGATTGCATTGAAGCACGTGGATTTATGATGTTTCAATTAAGATGAAGCTTGTGGATTCATGAATTCTTGATTGCGTCAAAATGTGGATTTGTAAAGTCTTGATTAAGATGAAACATTTGGATTCTCGAAACCTTGATTACATTGAGATGTTTTAATTGAGCTGAAACTCATGAATTTGTGAAGTCGAGATCATGTCAAAGCATTTGTACTTGTGAAATCTTGATCACACCAAAGCCTGTGGATTCATGAAGTCTCAATTGAGTTAAAGCATGTAGATTCATCAAATCTTGATTGCGTCAAGGTATGTGGATTGGTGATGTTTCAATTGAGTTAAAGCACGTGGATTCGTGAAGTCTTTATGGTGTCGAAGCACGTGGATTTGTGATGTCTCGATTGAGTCAAAGCATGTGGAGTCATGAAATCTCGATTGTGTCAAAATGTGGATTTGTAAAGTCTCGATTAAGCATTTGGATTAGTGAAATCCTGGTTGCCTCAAAGCAATGAGGGGAGAAATCCCTGTGAAGTCCTAAACATGTTGAAGTATGTGTATTTGTGACATCTCGATCAAATCAAAGCATGTGGATTCATGAAACCTTGATTGCATCAAAGCATGTGGATCTGTGGTGTTTGAATTGAGCTGAAGTTTGTGAATTCGTGAGGTCTCGATTCGTGTTGCAGCATGTGCATTTAGGAAAACTTGATCACGTTGAAGAATGTGAATTCATGAAGTCTCAATCACGTCAAAACATGTGGATTTGTGAAGTGTCGATTGAGTTCAAGCATCTGGGTTCTTGATGTCTTGATCACGTCGAAGCATATTTTTCCCAAGCTAATCCATGATTGAGAGGAGAGGTCTGAGTGGAAAGGTCCTGTGGATTCATCAAAATTTTGATTGTTATCAAAGTATGTGTATTTGCGGAATTTCAATTGAGTTGGAGCGTGTGTGAGAAGTCTCGATGGTGTCGAAGCACGTGGATTTGTGAAATCTTGGTCACGTCAGAGTAATGAGGAGGTATACCCCTGTGAAGTCCTGATTATGTTGAAGCATGGGTATTTGTGACGTCTCGAGCTCGTTGAAGCATCTGGATTCTTGATGCCTTGATCATGTCAAAGCACATTTTACCCAAGCTAATCTACTTATTGAGAGGAGAGGTCTGAGTGGAAAGGTCCTGTGGATTCATCAAAATTTGGATTGGATCAAAGTATGTAGATTCGTGAAATTTCAATTTGGTGCATGTGGATTTGTCAAGTCTCAATGGTGTCGAAGCATGTGGATTTGTGAAATCTTGGACATGTAAAAGTAATGACTCCGGTGAAGTCCTGATCATGTTGAATCATGGGTATTTGTGACGTCTCGAGCTTGTTGAAGCATGTGGATTCATGAAGTCTTGATCATGTCAAAGCATGTGGATTCGTCGGTTGAGTTGAAGCATCTGGATTCCTGATGCCTTGATCATGTCGAAGCACTCAAGCTAATCCATTGAGTGTTGAGTTGAGTGTAAAGGTAATGTGTGTTTCTATAGCTTGAAAAAGGAAAAAGATAAAGTGTTGGGGTACCAGATGACGATCTCTATAAAATAGGATGAAAAAACGAAAAAAAAAGGTGAATCACATGAGTCACGACTACAGAGATATGGTGATGGATTATTTAAGGAGGCCCCGGAGGAAAAGGAAGTTTCAAGCGACCAGAACCGGACATGACATCATTGTTCTTCACGCATACGATCTGTGGGTCTGAAGGCAAAAGGAAAAGAGAGGCATCTGGTCACAGGGCCAAATCCTGGACTCTGGGTGGAATTACCAACAGATGAACCGTGAAGTTGTCTTCCAATCAAATGTGTGTGACGCTTTCAATACCGAAAGTCCTGCTGGTACCCTACCATTTTAAAATGTGGGTTTTTTTGGTACCTTTCCAGTATTTGCATACCGCACAACCACACAACCAGAGGTGAATCCCATTTAATCTGCAGGGTCAAATGCCAACGGAATTAAGAAAAAACATGAAGAAGATTTCAACATGCGCTCATGAAACAAAGCCTGGCTGTTTTGCTTACACCATTTAGTGTTGAGTGAAACAGGCAGTTCACACACAGTTCCATGAAACTGGTAATACCGTATATCTTCTAGTAGTGGCCGGCTTCTTATTGACGCCCGTTTCCAATAAACGCCGGATTTGAAGAGATAGACGCCGGTCTCTAATAGTAGCCGGTCTCCTTTAAGCGCCGGTCTGTAGTAAATGCCGATCTCCAATGACCCACCGCCTTTTTCGTGCGCTAATCCTCTTTTCGTACCACCTGGGCTACCGCCCTCCTGCAGTGAATCATACAGTAAGTACCTTTTCGTGTCAAAAATGCTTTGTCATCTGATGCTATCGAGAAAGCGAGAAAGTCAAAAATAAATTTCTTTGTGTACATTTTGCCCTTTCGTCTCCACTTCAATCATAACCCCACAGGGAGGGCAGAGGTGGCGGGAAGAACATGAAAATGCCATCTTCGACACGTTAATCCTGATAAAACTGATTACTGCGCGACAACAAGCAATAGGAGTACCTGTATTGACATCACAAGAAGAGGAAGATGAAGAAGAACTCGCAAATAACGAAGCAATCATTACCTATTCAGACGACGAGTAGATGGTAAGTACTGTACTTTATTGTATCTTATCCAGTCTCATGTCATAATGTATATGTATATGCGTGAGTTTGGAGCTTATTGCATTTCCTTATGTTCCGCAAGGGACTTGTCGGGCTGATGAGCGCTTTCGTGCGAAATTCGGACTGGTGCAGGCCAGTGCTGGTGGCATCATTGGCAAGAAAGTTGACATCTACCGTACCTGTTTTTCATGCTTACGGTAGTACCGTACTGTATACTGCTTTAATAAGACCGTACTGCTGTACTGATAATTTCATTAAATCCTGAAATGTTCATCCAGTGTTGTTGCCTACATTTTGTGACCGTAAATATGGTACCATACCGTATTTTACTGCCAAATGAACCCCGTTTACCCACCACCATTCTTTCTGCGAGACGAATAATAGCCGGTCTCCAACAATCGCCGGTCTCTTTTAAACGCCGGGCTGTCCGAATAATTTTTTGAATAAACGCCGGTGCTACTATTGGAAGATATATGGTATCTATCTATCTATCTAAGTTTTGCAGGTGATTTCACAAATACAAAAATATCGGTAGGGGTTTAAAGTTTTTTTTGGCATTGTAACCAAGGAATATTGGTGACTAGAGATCCTAGAGATCCTAGAGATGTGTTCTCTCTCTCTCTCACACTCTGCACACAGGAATCCCTCACCTCCATCACTGTTGGTGGTTTATTGATTGTCTAGGAATGTAATCACCCACACTGCCATTACAAGTGACTAGTGGGCATCGCACTAGCAGAACAATCACAAGACACTTCTGCCAGATTAACAAAATGTCTACGGGGAATACGTCTGGTGATTTCTATGTTTTTTTCCAATAAAGATGTTTATTTAAACAATAAATACCAGGCAGATGCTTATGGAGTTAATACACGAAAATATTTCTGGACAAGAGATGTTTGGAGTTTGCTTGTTTTCCCTCTGCCTGCTGGGGGTGGCAAGCAGCCGACCGCCCTGGTGGCTTTGGGGACCACAGGAACAGAACTTAGAAGCTCAACCCTATAGGGGCCTGTGGTCACCACCAGGGGGCGCCCCAATGCCTGAGGATCCCTGGTCCTCAGCACTTCCGCCACACAGAGCCGGATTAAGGTGGGTGCTATTGATGGTGCAGCATTAGGCCCATTCCTGAAATAGGCCCAGATGAAAACAGAAGAGAATTTTCAGTTTTCCTTTGCTATATTAACCTCAAAATAATTCTTAGAATGAAATTTGGAGTCCGACTTTTGGATGCCTAGACATAGCGTTACTTATTATACAGTTACTATTGTTCTTTGTGCTGTGACGTAACTATAACGTCGTTGTATTTATTGTTAACCGAAGATTTTAAGTTAATGCTGTCAATTTTACGTTAAACAGTTTACTTAGTAATTTAGCTGCATTTTTTGCAATATCTTGGGGATTCTTGCCACTTTATTATTGCTCGGTAAGTGCCACCTAGTAAATTTTTCACCTTGAAAGTTAGTTGTACAGTAAAAATCGATGGCTATTTAAATGGTTATCTGTAAAGGTAAAACTAAAAGCATGGATGTTTAGAATTTTTTTAAATCCTCAACAGGATTCTGGTCTATTATGAAATTTAAATCGTGGACAAATTTTTACCCTCAAGAGCCTGAACTGAGTCTGACCCAATGTCTCTTCAAATTCATTTTTTCTTACTCTGTTTCGTAAGAGAATTGTGAAATTTTGTGTATTTCATTGTTAGGTTTTCTGCATTAAGTGCACTTTTCAGACAATTGCTATTGAATGTTGATGTTAATCTCGAGTTGTTACGATACTACGTCGTTATTATTATTCATGTTCAATAAAGGCTGGCTGGTTGCGTCACAAGCAATTCAGGCTCCTTGGTCGGTCTGAGTGCGCATGTACTGTGAGTGTCGAATGCACAGGCGCCAATGCTGAAAAAAAACAGGCCTTTTTTACGCTGCAGCATCGGGCTCAATTTGGTCGTAATCCGGCCCTGCCGCCACACCGGGAAGTGCTGGGGGGGAAGAAGACCAGGGACACCCAGAGTGCTTCTGGATGCACAGCTGGTACTTCCACCTCACTTGGGAGTGCCGGCGGAAGATAATCGGGAGGCACCTGGAGCACGTCCGGATGGGGATCATAAAAGGGGCCGCCTCCCTCCATTCGATGGCTGGAGTCGGGAGGAAGAAGGCAAGAGCTTGGAGAAGAGGAGTGGACTTTGGGGGAGTTTGGGGTTGTGTGCTTCACTTTGTACATAGTAAATAAACGTGTGTGGGTTTGAACCAACGATGTCTGCCTGTCTGCCTGTCTGTGTTCCACACTGCGTGGGGTTTCTCCAGGTGTTCTGGTTTCCTCTAACGGCCCAAAGACATGCAGGTTAGGTGAATTTGTGATGTTAAATTGGCCCTGGTGTGTCTTTGGTTAATGTGTTAACCCTGTGATGGACTGATGTTCTGTCCAGGGTTTGTTCTTACCTTGCGTCCTATGCTAGCTGAAATAACCTCCAGCCCTCAAACCCCCTGTAACCCTGAGGTGGATTAAGTAGGTTAGAAAATGAAATTTATCAGTACTACCATGAGATCATATCTGACAAACAAGAGGACACCATTCACACCAACAAGCTAATAGCTCGGCTTTCCTAATGTCTCCTTCAGATCCTTCTTCAAGGTTCTTAAGCTTTCTGCTTCAACTCTTTGTCTCGGTAGTTTTGTTGTAGATTCCCAGAAGTCTTTGCATAAAGACGTTCTTCCTAAATACACTTCCATTTTAATTCCCAAATGTTCTCCTTGCCTACACGATTCTCTATTAAGTTGAAAATATTCTGCTGGATCTGCCTTTGAGGGTTTTTGAAGATCTGGATGAGGTCACCACGTGGTCTTCTCTTCCTGAGGCTAAACTGGTTGACTCCTCTCCGTCTCTCCCAGCAGGAGGTGTCCTTAATTCCTGGGATGCACCTGGTTGCTCAGAGTAAAACACTTTTCCATACTGGAAATCAAACTAAGGCCTTTTGGCTGAAAACCAGAAATCCATGACTGCAACCAATCAATAATAATAAAATTAACAAGCAGTGAGAGTGAACAGAAGCTAATTAAAAACTACAAGGATGGCTGGCCACCTCAAAAGATTCAATTATACTTAAATGGTTAAAAAAAGTACGTAAGAAATCTTCCTATGTCCCATAAACGTATCATTATTATTAATGTGTCTTGTCATTTTCTACCCCTTGTCATAACACCTGCACTTGGGCGACATTTTAAAGATTTGTCTTAATGGTAATTCCTCTCCAGGTTGAAGGTTTGCGCTGTTGCCTCGTACTTCTCCTTCTTTCTCTCGTACAGATCAGACGACTTGCAGTCCCAGTGATGTCACTTCTGGGTCACTGTTTCATGACCTCGCGCCCTTCTGGTCTTCTTCTTCTGCCATTTTGAATCACTCTGAAAAGGTCTCTTTATAAATGTGATATCTCTTGTTGTTTTTTTCCCCCAATTACATGGGGTTTGCCTTCAAGGTGACCCAACACTTGATCTTGTCTTGTCTCCTACTTTACACCCTCTTAATCCAGACAAGGGCTGTGGAGGGTTCTATCGCCCAACAGGGACAGGGCGACGGTCCATCACAGTATTATTATTACTATTATTGTACCCTCCTCTCAGATCTCTGTCGATCTCTGGTGTATTTGCCAAACGTCAACCAGTCCTCTCAGGCCTTGAATTCAGCTTGTTATTCATCTGAGGGCTCGTTGAAGAATGTGGGCCATGCTGAGGACTGTGATCTTCTTGATCTCTTCTTGATCTGACTCTATATGGGAGTTTGTCCAGCTACTTTTGGAACTTGGTCTTCATGGCTCCCAGTATGCCTACAACTACTGGAGTCGCTGTTGTCCTCGTGTTCCACATGAGTCTGACTTTGATCTCTAGGTCTTTATATCTGATGATCTTCTTGCTCAGGATGTTGTTGTCAACTTTGATTGTCACATTGATGAAGACGCACGACTTCCTCTTCTTGTCATGGAACATGATGTCCGGCCCATTGGTGGTGATGGTACTGTCTGTGGGAATAGTCTTGTTCCACATGATGACAGTCTCCAGTGTTAACTACGTTATTATTATTATTATTATTATTATTAGTAGTAGTAGTAGTAGTATTGTACCATCCTCTCAGCTTTCTTCGGATCTCTGGTGCATTTGCCGTAGGTCAACCAGACCTCTCAAGGCTTGAATTCAGCTTGTTGCTCATCTGGGGACTTGTTGAAGAATGTGGGCCATGCTGAAGACTGTACTCTTCTGGATCTCAGTTTCACACTGACTCTACATGGGAGTTTGTCCAGCTGCTTTTGCAACTCGTTCTTCATGGTTCCCCGCGTGCCTACGACTACTGGAGTCACTGTTGTCCTTGTGTTCCACATGCGTCTCACTTTGATCTCCAGGCCTTTATATGTGATGATCTTCTCTGTCTCCTTGCTCAGGATATTGTTATCTATTGGGACTGTCACATTGATGAAGACGCATGACTTGCTCTTCTTGCCATGGAACATGATGTACGGCCCATTGGTGGTAATGGTATGGTCTGTGTTCTTCCACATGATGAAACAGTCTCATGTGTCAATGACATAATCATCATCACCATCATCATCATCATCATTCTTCTTCTTCTTCTTCTTCTTCTTCTTCTTATTATTATTATTATTTGTCCTCTAATAGGTTTGCGGTGAGCCAGAGTTTGTCCTGATAGTGTTGTAGTCTGAACACGGACTTCATGGTAAGTGTTCACTGCTTTCCCAGTTTGGACATACACTGCTACATTTGTAGTTAGGGTGACTCCTTTGCCTCTTATTTTTCCATAACTGCAAGAAAGCTATGGATTGTGGGTAAAGAATAGAGCAAACTGGTCCAGTGGCCAGCAGGTATGATGACCACCGCTGCACTTACATGAGGACTTGCAGGGTGGCGCACAGTTCAAAGGCAGCAGTCAGCTGCTCCCTGAGTTTGCTGGGCTGTAAATCAGTGACTTCAATGGAAAAGAATGCATCTCTGTGTTTGTTCTCTTTTAATTCAGACAATATGTGCCTTCAACAAGCCAGTCCATAAGGGAGCGAATGGAAAATATCAGCAGATTTTCACTTCAAGATCTGCAGAAATATCTTTAGATGTGTAGACACCGAATTCACACCTATTTATGTTGTCAGGCCGCTGTCCCTCCTTACATCATCTTCTGGTTTAGGTTCTTCTTGAGTCGCTTTATCCTGTTGATGGTGGCAGGGAGGCTGAGTTACAATGTTCTCTGATTTGAAAGGCTTTTAGGAAACGTGTGTTTATAAAAGCCATTTTGATTGGGCACACAACATAATGGGCTGCTGCCTCAGCCTACAGCTTGAAACATGAAACAATGAACCTTGAAAGGTGCTGCGCAAAATAAAAATAACTGTCGATGGATGGAGTGGTGAAAGGACACACAAATCTGAATGATCTGTTAGATAATGAAAGAAAAGAGGAGAAAAGAAATAAGGAGAGCTTCAGACCTTAAAAATAATTTTTTAATAAGATGCTGCAGATGTTCTATCAGACGGTTGTGGCGAGTGCCCTCTTCTACGTGGTGGTGTGCTGGGGAGGCAGCAAAAAGAAGAGGGACGCCTCACGTCTGGACAAATGGGTGAGGAAGGCAGGCTCTATGGTAGGCACAGAGCTGGACAGTTTGACATCCGTGGCAGAGCGACGGGCGCTGAGCAGACTCCTGCCAGTCATAGAGAATCCACTGCATCCACTGAACAGGATCATCTCCAGACAGAGGAGCAGCTTCAGCAACAGACTGCGGTCACCGTCCTGCTCACTGACAGACTGAGGAGACCCCACACTATGCGACTCTTCAGTTCCACCCGGGGTAAACATTAATATTATACAAAGTTATTGTCTGTTATACCAGCATTGTTATCACTCTTTAATTTAATATTGTTCTTTATCAGTATGCTGCTGCTGGAGTATGGGAATTTCCCCTTGGGATTAATAAAGTATCTATCTATCTATCTATCTATCTATCTATCTATCTATCTATCTATCTATCTATCTATCTATCTATCTATCTATCTATCTATCTATCTATTATATAGTGCCTTTCACATATCTATCTATCTATCTATCTATCTATCTATCTATCTATCTATCTATCTATCTATCTATTGTAATAGATTAGGGTTTTCTCGCACCCTTGTACCCTCAGACCACACGTCAGACACCAGATAAAAATCCAATAATTATTTATTATAATAATAATTGTGCACAAAGCACCACCACTCCACTATTCTTCAATAAACAATAAATCACAATCCTCCACTCCCAGACACTTAGCCACCCTGCCTCCCAACTCAGCTCGTCCGTCTGGGATTTCCCATAGTCCTTTATACTCCTTGACACGGAAGTGTTTGTCCCTCAGTCCATGTGACTTTCTATCACTTCTGGGTCAGGTAAAACTTCTTTTTTTTCTTCATCCCGGAAACACGTCATTTCTTCTGTCCATGTGAGTGGGACGTACTTCCGGAGTGTAGGGAAAATAGTCCCTGGGCCTCCCTGCAGCGACTCCTGGCGGCCCCCATGGTATCCAGTCGGGCACCTCTACGCTTCAAGGAGGGCTCCATCTGGCGGCCTGGAGGTATTGGCCGGGGTACATAGCTGACCATATCTTACACTATCTATCTATCTATCTATCTATCTATCTATCTATCTATCTATCTATCTATCTATCTATCTATCTATCTATCTATCTATCTATCTATCTATCTATCTATTATATAGTGCCTTTTCTATCTATCTATCTATCTATCTATCTATCTATCTATCTATCTATCTATCTATCTATCTATCTATCTATCTATCTATCTATCTATCTATCTATTATATAGTGCCTTTTCTATCTATCTATCTATCTATCTATCTATCTATCTATCTAAAAATAAAGCTCACTACACACGTATGTGACTCTTGTGTAAAATATAGATATTAGTGACAAAGACATTCAAAAAATGATGAAACAATATGAGATAGTAAATGTAGATAGCCATCAGTACTCATAGATAGATAGATAGATAGATAGATAGATAGATAGATAGATAGATAGATAGATAGATAGATAGATAGATAGATAGATAGATAGATAGATAGAGCAGCACTGGGCGCCAGACAGATGCCAGCTCCGGACCATCCCAGCTCCACACACACACACAAATGGCGCCTGTTAAGAGGGTCTTTGGGAAGGCACAATGGATTACCTGTGAAGAATAAAACCTCACACAGCCAGAGAGCAAATGTGCAAGTTCAAGATGTGGCCAAGGGTGTGGGGTTTGGACTGAGAGCAGCCGTCATGTCTGTGATGCCGCAGATCCTCTGTTACCGTCAGTGAGCTTTATAAACACCTTTACACTGTGAGCTGACTCAGCGCACATATTCAGGAATTTGGAATTTTCTGCCATTTAATTCTTCCACAATGAAAGGGCTTTACCACAACTGCATACCTGGGGTCAAAGGTCACGTCGAGCCTTTCACTTTCCAACTGAAATTTCAGATGAACAAGTCCAGCCTGTCTCTCGAGGCTCTTCTAACTCCTGAAGTGAAATCTCTCTGCGAGCCTGGGCTAGTTGGAGTCTCCATCTGTGATACCCATTGTGCTCATCTCTTCTAGCATTTAGGTGGTCCTTCAGCTCTCGTTCCAGCTGCCCTTCTGTTCTGCACTCCGGCCAGCACTTCAGATATTCCTTATTTAAGACTTAAAGGCAGCTGCCCACATGTATCACTGCTTTTACTTTCTTTCTGTCTCTACAGAAGAGGTGTCCATAGCCTGGTCCTGCTCCTTCTCCTCTTCCTCTATCCTGACCCCAGGAAATTACCAAGCATTCCTTCCTCCTCGTCTGTGTGAAATTCCAAGCCATTCGTGTCTCCATCTGCCCTTACATAAGAAAAAGCATTTCGATGAAACAGCCCGTCTGCTCTCTTGCACCTTTAGACGTGTCCCAAACTGTCCATCCCTATGACACCCTCAGGATACTCTTTTGTCCCTTCTATTCTCCTGGGGTCTCATCTGTAAAATTTTGAATGACATTATGCAAAAAAAAACAGGAAAATACATGCAGAAAAATTTAATCTCATGCATAAAACCTGACTTATGCGCGTCTGAATGCAATTCACAATCATCTTCCAAATGTGCATACATGAACATGCCTCGACCCCCACCCAGTTGCCCTCCTGGAACAGCCATGTATGGACTATGCTAATCAACCTCATAAATATGCAATCACGATAGTGCAGACCTTCATTGACTGGTGGAGTGGCCAGCCTCCCATCACCAATTGCATCTGAGAAGTTCTGTGGTGTGCTCCACACCTGAGAACTCAAGATCATAGCGTCTATCCTATGCATTATGGGAAAGGCGTAAGGTGCCAGCATCTCAACCGGATAGCCACTATCAAATGGCACATGTGATGACATGATGGCTGTCACGACGAGTAGTGCAGGCCATATGAAACACTCAGGGTTCAGCCAGTTAACTCACCAACAAGCTGTCCACCATGTACAACACCATGATGTCTGTCAAAGCTGCAGGGAGATTCACTCCAAAGAGGCCCCAAACTTTCGCTAGGACGAAGCGATCTGAACGAAACAACGTGCAACATGCTCCTCAGTATATGGAGCTTCAAACAATCTCTGATGCCCCTGCGTCAGAGCGATGAGGTAGGCACCGGACAGTTTAACCTCCATTTTAGCAACTTCTGGGTTTCTCCTGCTCGTACCCCTTCACTAAGTCACTCGACATCTCGTCTGGATGGTAGTGTACCGCATTGAGCAGCGCGTTTTATGGAGCAAACCTATTGGGTCATCAATTCGTTTAAGTGATGTCAGGATCAACTGGATGATCGCAAGTTGACAGAAGGTGACTTCCAGCAAGATGGAGCAACGTGTCACACATTGGCAAGGAACAGGGCAGAAATCGACTCTTTCTTCGGCAACAGGGTCATTTCAAAGGGGCTTTGGCCACCGTGGTCGCCGGATCTGACACCACCAGACTTCTTCCTTCAATGGAAAGGTCTATCACAACAAGCCATGCACTGTGGAAGATCTGAAGGAAAACATCCAACGTGAAATTGTTGCTTTTCCCCCCCGTCTTGCCAAAAACGTTCAGGAGCATGGAGCACTGTGTCGAAATACGTCTGGCAGAAAACAGAAACCACTTCCAGCATCGCATGTAATGCAATCGATTGCACACACGACAAGGTATAGAGCAGATTATTTTTTGGTTCAGGTTGCTTCATCCTAATGGGAGTTACAACAGAATCTTTCGAGTGAATCTCCCTGTACTTTGCCTCAAATGAAGTGAATCATGGGTTGACTGAGGCCACCGAAACACAACATTTGCCAGTCACATCTTGGATGACTTGTACATGAATGGAATGTCACTGCACACGGTTAACAAAAGCAGCTTCATTCTCGCTAGATGGCCTAATTGCAATATGAGTGCAGTGAGTTACTCCAATTATGTTAGGAGTTACGTCAGGTTGGAGAAAACCTGCTATGGTGTTATGTATGCGCACCCACGTCATACGAAAACTGGATGTAGCGCCTTACCAGTCGGTTAATGGCTTCCCGCACAGCAGAAACGACAGAGTGAACCTTGGATGAGATATTCCTGACCAGTCAACCTGTCAGTCCCCCGACAACTGACAACAAGTAGCCGATATAAACTGACGAAAAACCAACAAAGTTCTTCACCGCAAATATGATGCATTGGCCCTCTTAAAAGGGAACTAAAATACAGTCTGGACGTCATCTTCATCACTTGTTCTTTCCCTCAATGCACATTATAATAAGAGCTTGGTGATATGAATTGTTATATGAGTGAGTTGGCTTAATTTATCAGATTGATCAGAGGTGGCGCTGTTTCCCACTTTCTGCAAAATGTTTGATTATGCATTGGTCAGACTCCCTGCAAATTCATACATATGTTATACTGGCGAGTTTTGCAAAAGTTTTCTTTTTTTTTTCAAAGTTCTTTTTTTTTAATTCCATCTTTTGCATTGAAAGTTGTGTATGCACACTTCAGGATTCTTTTTATTTGGTCATAAGTTTTATAAATCTGATCTCTGCTCAGAGGAATCAAAAGTTCATTGACTGTTTCCCAGGCTTTTCCTTCTGTCAAAGTTTAACCAGTGCTCTGTCCCTGGAGTTGGTTTCCATTTTCTCCTTTTCCTTTCACTTGTTTATTTTGCATTTGTGTTATTGCTACCCTGTCTGTGCATTGTGCATTATCGTATGTGAATTCTGTTATCTGTTGTCTTTGTCTTTTGAACATTGAACCCAAGGGGGCAGGCCCACCAGCCTGCTTATGTCTGTTCAGTGACCTTCTTTGGATTCACTTTGTAATTTCTATCCATTTTCGGTGTTCATTTTCTCTGTTTTTGGACTTCTTGGTGTTGTTATGGGTTTTGCTCTTTGAAATTTGGTTGTCGATATTTTTTTTATTTCCTCTTTTGAGGAAAGGTGTATATTTTTATTTTTTGTTTACTCTTGTCAATTAAACGTCTGCCTTCCTGAGTTTGTAAGTTTGGCCTTGATTTGTGTTTGTGCAAATCTTACATCTGTTCTTGAGTTTCAGGGCACAACCTGCTTATTGTTTAAAGCCCTCATCATTGATATTGGACATCTTCTTTTTAAATTTTCTTCAGTTCCCTTGTTCATTTGGTGTATTCTTGCACTTTAGGAGGACGAGAGGAGGTCTTGTGCCTCCTCCAGACCGTGAGGGGGCGTCCGTCCTGGTTATGTTGGGGGCCTCGGGTACAGGGCTTGGAAGCCCAGCCCTGTAGGGACCCGTGGCCACTGCCAGGCGGCACCCCAGTGCCTGATTATCCCGGGAGCCCGGCACTTCCGCCACACCAGGGGGGAAGACGGCAGAAACAAAGAGACAGACGCCGGTGGGCTTACCTGTCCATCAGCTCCACTCAACGCCTGCCTCCTGTGGGCCACTCCTTCTGGCCTAATCGGGTCTCTTTTAGGCACGAGACTGGCGTTCCTTGGTCCCGACTCCATCCAATCATTGGCGGGCACACAAGACACACCAGCCAATCCCGTGCCTGTCAGCGGGCGGGACATCCAGCCCGCAGCCATCTTGTCTCCCCTTCTCTGGATGCGGTGACGTGCCTCCTCACAGCTTCGCAGCTGCTGCGATTTTCCGAGCTGCAGCGGCTCCGCTCTCGCAGCCTCCACTGCTGCTGCCGCGCTGCCGACAACCCGTGGACTGACGTGCTCCTGCCACCGACGTGGATCCGGGTCGTCCCTCCCTGAAAAGGGTAAGATATACCTGCCCCCAAAGGGCCGATTACCGCAGGGCAGGGCACTCACCTCCTGGTTCCCGTCACCCCGAGGCCCCTGCCTCGGTGTGGCCTTCTGTTTCGCCATGCCGACCGGGCCGTCCTTCCTGATGGCACGGCTCTCGGAGCCTGCTGCACTCTGGCGACGTCTGTTCCTTCTCCTCCGCACCCGGGGATGGCCAATCTGCTGTCCGGCGGCAGTCCCTGGGGTTAACCGCTCCCGCGGGGTTGTGCACAGTCCGCTCCCGCGGCCATTGTGTGGGGTCCGCTGCTGCGCCGGGCTGTTCACAGACACATTTGAAATTAACGCAGGTTCCCGCCTTGTACCAGGTGGATCATCCTGCCGGCTACGCCACTGTGAACGCTGGCCCGGACACACACAGACGGACAACATAGTTCCACCCAACACACGTTTATTTATACAATATTTACAGTTCAGTACACTCAAAAACCCCAGTGCCTCCAGCACCGATTCCCCCAATGTCCAGGCCTCACAGTCCTGTGCCTCTCTTTCTCCTGGCCGCCTCCAGTCCTCACTCCAGCTCCGTCCTCTTCCACCCGACTTCCGCCAATGACTGGAGGGAGGCGGCCCCTTTTATAGGACCCAGATGGGCTCCAGCTGCTTCCCGGCAATCTCCCGCGGACACACCCCCGTGTGGCGGAAGTGCTGGCTGTGCACCTGGAAGCCCTCCGGGTGTCCCCTGTCGTCTTCCCCGGCACTTCCTGGTGTGGTGGAAGTGCCGGGCTCCCGGGATAATCAGGCACTGGGGCGACGCCTGGCGGTGGCCACTGGTCCCTATCGGGGTGGGCTTCTAAGCCCTCTACCCGAGGCCTCCAGCATAACCAGGACGGACGCCCCCTCTAGGTCTGGAGGAGGCACAAGCCCTCCTCTGGTCCTCCTGGGCGTCCCGGCCAGGCTCCAGCCCCAGCCGGGGACCACATGGGATATACTGGCATCGGGGCGCCACGGGTCCCTACAGGGCTGGGCTTCCAAGCCCTGTACCCGAGGCCTCCAACATAACCAGGACGGATGCCCCCTCGCGGTCTGGAGGAGGCACAAGCCCTCCTCTCGTCCTCCTGGGCGTCCTGGACCACAATAGATAGATAGATAGATATGTGAAAGGCACTATATAATAGATAGATAGATAGATAGATAGATAGATAGATAGATAGATAGATAGATAGATAGATAGATAGATATGTGAAAGGCACTATATGATAGATAGATAGATAGATAGATAGATAGATAGATAGATAGATAGATAGATAGATAGATAGATATGTGAAAGGCACTATATGATAGATAGATAGATAGATAGATAGATAGATAGATAGATAGATAGATAGATAGATAGATATGTGAAAGGCACTATATAATAGATAGATAGATAGATAGATAGATAGATAGATAGATAGATAGATAGATGAAAGGCACTATATAATAGATAGATAGATAGATAGATAGATAGATAGATAGATAGATAGATAGATAGATAGATAGATAGATAGATAGAGTGTGTGTGAGTGTGTGTGTGAGAGAGAGAGAGAGGGGAGAATAGAGTGAAATGAACACAAATAAGGAACAAAACCAGTTGGATTTCCTATTGGGGAATCCCCACTTCTTGCTGGAGTTAGGTGTTACAATTAAATGGGAAGTCAGGAAGCCATGCTAGAAGAATCCTTGAAATCAGAAGGCTTTACAGCTGTGTAAATTGTTTTTTGAGTGATTTATAAAAAACTCACTATATAAGAAATAAAGATTGGGCTGGGGGAGGGGGTATCAGTTTAGCTTAGCAATGAGACCTCCTGCAGATCCTACAAGTGAACAACATGAGCAAATTTAACTTTTCCGTCCCTCATTCTGACCTCATCGGCTTTAGTTGCGATGTTTACATTTCTTGGCTTTTAGCACCGCAAGTTTTCCACTGACAGCTCCTGAAAGGCTGTCTGCTGACTTCACTCGGCAACTCAGGCTAAAGAAAACAACTGAAGCTGGGAGTCGCGCCAGTGCCCCCCGACTTAAGTGCACATGCGGAATGAGGAAGGTGAAGGAGATCCATTTGTCTGCTTTCATTGTCAAGGTGCAGACACAGACAAGGAGCTCAAAAGCCAGCGGGGAACAAGAACAAAAGCAAAATGGCTTTCTATTGATGCCAAGGAATTGCTTACCATCCACCCAAAGTGTGTGTGTATGTGTGTGTGTGTGCATGGAGTTGGGCAGGGAAGAGTGGATGAATAAGTCATCAATGTCTACAAGAAAACATAAAAGAAATCGGGAACTGCTGGGTACACCTGTGCTGTGCTCTCTGTTAAAAAACAGCACAGTTAAATTTGGACGGAATTGGGTTCATTTGACATGGATTTTGGGAAATATCTATCTATCTATCTATCTATCTATCTATCTATCTATCTATCTATCTATCTATCTATCTATCTATCTATTATATAGTGCCTTTCACATCTATCTATCTATCTATCTATCTATCTATCTATCTATCTATCTATCTATCTATTATATAGTGCCTTTCACATCTATCTATCTATCTATCTATCTATCTATCTATCTATCTATCTATCTATCTATTATATAGTGCCTTTCACATCTATCTATCTATCTATCTATCTATCTATCTATCTATCTATCTATCTATCTGTAGTGCAAGATTACATCGCGTTTATTTATAGGGAAACAAAGATGGCGGTGTTGATTGAGGCGGAAATGGCGTCTCCAACGACATACACTGATAGTTTCTGTATTATCTATATCTATTATTTATTAATTTATTATTTATTTATTTATTTATTAGATTACATATCTATCGACTATATTGCTGCTACTTCTTTGTCTTATCTTTTCACAATGTTTGGTCTTGTTTGTGTTTTATTTTTAAATTGAAATTTTAATTTTAATTCTTGTTTTAATTTATTATTTGCATTATTTGTGGACCCTGAGCTTCGCAGTTTCGTCTATCTGTATACTTGTATATGGTTGAGATGACAATAAAGTTTGCTTTGACTTTTGAAAAGAAGCCAGTAGGACATCAATGTTAGAGGGATATTCCTCAATAGCATATTTCACTTTTAGAATAAAGAAATTATTGCACTGGGAGATTTGGGGGCCGGGGGGAGGCGTAGGTAATAAAGAGTAGTCACAGTGGCTAAGATACTCTTGAATGGGGGATTATAAATAATGTTACAATCACAGTGCTTATACATCCGGTGCCATTTTAAATGGATTGCACATAGTCCGGCATGTACAGGTGTAGGTGAGGTTAAACTGACCTCCAGTTCAGTTACAGTAGTGGTTCTGTCATGAGGGGATGGATGACTGAGCATTGTGTCACTGGGGTAGAAGCTGTTCTTCAACCTGGTCATGCGGACATACAGGGTTCTGTAACACTGGCTAGATGGCAGAGGAGTGAAGATTCTGTGGCCGGATTGGGTCAGATCTCTGCAGATGTTCATGACTTTGTGGCAGCAGCAAGTTCTAGAGATTTCTTCCAGTGAGGGAAGCTGTGGGCCATTTTGATAATGTGCTGGAGGGCCTTTCTGGAGTACCACGCTGTAACGCAATATATGATGATGGATTCTGTGGTCTACCTTCCCAGCTTTTTGGCCAGTGTTGGTGGGGTGAGCCCCAATATCATATAAGCAACCTATGATGATTACGATCTCTACAGTAGCTTGTTTTTTTACTTTGATGTTCTGCCTTTCATAGAGAGTTTTTATCAGAAATTAATACTCTATAGCAGGGGTCTCCAACACATCGCTCGAGAGCTACCGGCAGCTCTAACCCCTTTCCAAGTAGCTCACCAAAGATTTGTGAATCCTACATAAATGTGCAAACTTGATTAGTCAAATTAGGGGTTGGCGATCTTTCCGAAAAATCATATTTAACACAAAATCACGATCCACAGTCTGAACTGCAATCTTTCTTTTCAATGTGGCATACGCTTCAGAGAATATCCAGACTCAGACTCATCAAGACCTAAGTAACACTTCATTTTAAATATCAAACAAAGTTTAATTCAATTGTTCTCTAGTTCGCTAGCTAAGCGGAGTTAAGGCCCACGACCCGACAAGCTGGCAAGTGAGTGAGGAAAGCCACCCCCTCTGCCCACTACATGTTTCTCGGATTTCCGCAAATAAATCAGTACAGCAAGCGAACTCTGATGCATAGCGAAATGAGAGAAGTTGCTAAATCAACCGGAATGTTCAAGCAAATTATAGAAAAAAACCTGATCTAAATCTGTTAAGTAGCTCTCTTGAGAAAAGCGGACAGACAGATAGACAGAAATTGGATTTTATATACTATATATTAGTCTTCTTCTTCTTCTTCTTTTGGCTGCTCTCATTAGGGGTCGCAACAGCGGATCATCTACTTCCATATCTTTCTGTCCTCATCATCTTGTTCTGTTACCCCCATCACCTGCATGTCCTCTCTCACCACATCCATAAACCTCCTTTTAGGCCTTCCTCTTCTCCTCTTCCCTGGCAGCTCTATCTTTAGTAACCTTCTCCCAATATACCCCTCATCTCTCCTCTCCATACACCATCTCACCTCTCTGACTTTATCTCCCAACCTTCCAACATGAGCTGACCCTCTAATGTCCTCATTTCTAATCATGTCGATCCTCATCACACCCAATGCAAATCTTAGCATCTTTAACTCTGCCACCTCCAGCTCTGTCTCCTGTGCCACCGTCTCCAGCCCATATAACACAGCTGGTCTCACTACCGTCCTGTTGACCTTCCCTTTCACTCTTGATGATACCCGTCTGTCACAAATCACTCCTGACACTCTTCTCCACCCACTCCACCCTGCCTGCACTCTCTTCTTCACTTCTCTTCCACACTCCCCGTTACTCTGTACTGTTGATTCCAAGTATTTAAACTCCTCCACCTTCACCAACTCTACTCCCTGCATCCTCACCATTCCACTGACCTCCCTCTCATTCACACACATGTCTTCTGTCTTGGTGGTCCTAATGACCTTCATTCCTCTCCTCTCCTCTCATATCTCCACCTCTCCAGGGTCTCCTCAACCTGCTCCCTACTATCGCTGTGGATCACAATTTAAACAGCAAGCATCACAGTCTACGGGGACTCCTGTCTAATCTCGTCTGTCAACCTGTCCATCAAAATTGGAGATAAGAAAGGGCTCAGAGCCGATCCCTGATGTAATCCCACCCCCGTCACTTCTACCGCAGACCTCACCACGGTCACACTCCCCTCGTACATATCCTGTACCCCTCTTACATACTTCTCCGCCACTCCCGACTTCCTCATACAAAACCACAGCTCTTCTCAGTCACCCCATCATTTGCTTTCTCCAGGTCCACAAAGACACAATACAACTCCTTCTGGCCTTCTCTCTACTTCTCCATCAACATCCTCAGAGCAAACATCTCACCTGTGGTGCTCTTTCTTGGCATGAAACCATCCTGCTGCTCACTAATCATCACCTCACGTCTTAACTGAGCTTCCACTACTGTTTCCCATAACTTCATGCTGTGGCTCATCAGTTTTATCCCACTGCCGTTACTGCAGTCCTGCACATCCCCCTTATTCTTAAATATCGGCCCACCAGTGCACTTCTTCTCCTCTCCTCAGGCATCCTCTCACTTTCCTATTAGTAAACCTTCAAAATAATGTGCGGTTAAAGTCTCAACAGCATTCTCAGCATTTCTGGAGCTTAGTAGAGCCAGATAACTAAAGGAATCTTCACCAAGCAGCTCTGAAAATGTCTACTTTGTTTGGGTCTCCATACCTCTGTGAGTCTGACGTGAATGTTATGAAGTCAAAGTTCAGAACAAGACTGACAGACGAACATTGAAATGACTCCATAAGAGTGAACCTGAGTGGCTTCACTCCACCAGACACCTCAGTGCCAGTCATCTGACTAACTGAACAACACATCACATATGCGACTGGATCTGTGAATAAAGTGACACAGTGACATGTGACAAAAATGACAATTGAATAAGTCATATCTGTGGATTTGGACAGCCTTCATGTTTAAATTCAGTAGTGTGAAATAGATTAGAAAACGCATACAGATGTACAAAATGCACTTGCAGGTGAACTCAATATTTTTTTATGATGTTTTAATGCAAAATGTGAGTTGTGGACACCAACATCTTGTAAATGTTCAGGCAAAACAAGCTTATTCAGTGTGTTTGGGTTCAAATAAGCGAAGAGAATAAACGTCAGAAAACATGAGGAGCTCTCGGCCATTGGAGATGTTGGAGAAAAGTTGGAGACCCCTGCTCTATGACAAGCATGATATTAACGTTAATTAATCATAACTAATCATCAAATAGTTCAGTTTTACCTTATTCTATAGCTCTGTTTATAGTAAGCCTTGTTAGAAAAGGCTTCCCACGACAAATAGCTGTCATATCTAAAGTCTGGATGACTAATAAGGCAAAGTATGTTCTGTTGAAAAGTGTAAACCAAGTTCTCTTTCATTTCAACAGCATCACAGTTTTTTCTAAACACTTCCATTTTCATTTTTCATTCGGACTTTAGCAAAGTACAGAACGCTCCCAGTGGGGGCTCGGTATGTTTTATTTATTTATTTTTTTGCTGGGAAATACCAGAATGCAATCAGACAAGAGAGGAAAATGCAATGCGCCGGGGGACTGTTATAGCAGCAGACTCTCTCTCTCGGCCTCTGGAATCTCCACCAGGTGCTGAAGTCAAGCCATTTCACTGCTCCCGATGAGGTCTGTCTTCTTTGTCCTGGGGCCCAAATTTATGTCGCCGTCGGGCTGCTTTTACTGAGATTTATGGAAGGTGTCGCGTTGCACTGGAGGTGTGTTCAGGAGTGAGTGAGGTGCCTGCGTGTTTACAGTCACGTGGACAGTCAAGGATGGTGGATCTAAATTGACAATCCTCACACGTGGGCACACATCGGGAACTCTGTGGAGTAGAATCCCATCATAAGGGTGCAGGGCATAAAGTGCCAATGGTGCCATTCAAAGCACATTCTCAGCAAGAACAGGCAGGGCACTAATGAGAAATGGACGGGTGGGATGTGTTCAGATGAACTGTTCCCCCCACCTTGAAGAAGCCTGCAGCCTGGAGTGTTTAATTCTTGTGCTGACTGATCTGATCCCTATTGAGGAGAGTGGGCGTGGCTTAGGCTAATTTGGAATGCAGCATGGCTTGGGTTTGTTTTGTGGTAGGCTGGTCCTAAAGGCTGGCAGAAAGTGGGCGTGTCCTCTGGATAAACTAGGTGGAGCTAGATTGCGTTATTCTAATATTTTCTAGGGTGTGGGGTTAAACCAGCGCTTCTCAACCTTTAAGAGTTTGCGACCCAAGTTTTCATAACAGTTTTAATCGCTCCCCTCTAATGTTTTTTCTGAAAGGAGCCCACTAATACCAATTTGTTCTTTTTTAATTAATGGTATATCATAGATGCATATTTTTTTATACCTACTTAATTTTTATCGCCATTTATCTAACTCTATATTTATTTTTCTAGTATCAGAATGTAGTTTAAGTTCATTTGTTTTGGTTTCAATAGATGTATTTTTCATATTTTTGATTCTTGTTTTCTTTATTTCACATCTTCACGCCCCCCTAGGGGGTCCCGCCCCACAGATTGAGAACCACTGGGTTAAACCATACTCCCAATTACTAGTCGCACTGTAAATCAGGAGACATTGGTAAGAAATGGGCAGCCATCTGAAATGTGTGCTGAACTGCACCTGAATGGCCATGTTTGTTTAATTATGGGTGAGGAATATCTGTCCATCCATCATTTGAACCCACCTAATTCTGTTTCAGGGCTTTTAGGGTTGTAGATGGGAAAAGGCCACCCCAGTGAAAGACAGAAACCTGTTCTGAGAACGATGACATCAAAGAAAATGTAATCATGGAAAAACAGCCAATTCTGGCTTATCTCTCTCTATATAAAAGCCAAATTCTACTGAGTCACTCATCACGAAATCTCCATGAGGACTTGGGAATTGAAATTTGAAATGTAGGTTACCTTTGGCCCATAGGTGAACGCTAAAAAATGGTTTTAAAAATTGACTGGTCCAAGCACAAAATCTTTTATAGTTTTTTTAGACCCGTTTGTGTGTCTGTCCGCTTTTCACGAGAGAACTACTTAACGGATTTAGATCTTTTTTTTTCTAGAATTCGCTTGAACATTCCGTTGATTTTGCGACTTTTTCATCACGTTAGGAATCATAGTTCGCTCGCGGTACCGATTTATTAGCGCGAATCCGAGAGAAACTCGTCGGGCTACTTCCCTCTTCACTCATGCGTCTGCCTCGGGGCGTAACCTTAACTCCGCTTAATTAGCGAATGAAAGAAATACTTTAACGGATTTAGATCTTTTTTTTTCTAGAATTCGCTTGAACATTCCGTTGATTTTGCGACTTTTTCATCACGCTAAGAATCATAGTTCGCTCGCGGTACCGATTTATTAGCGCGAATCCGAGAGAAACTCGTCGGGCTACTTCCCTCTTCACTCATGCGTCTGCCTCGGGGCGTAACCTTAACTCCGCTTAATTAGCGAATGAAAGAAATACTTTAACGGATTTAGATCTTTTTTTTTCTAGAATTCGCTTGAACATTCCGTTGATTTTGCGACTTTTTCATCACGCTAAGAATCATAGTTCGCGCGCGGTACTGATTTATTAGCGCGAATCCGAGAGAAACTCGTCAGGCTACTTCCCTCTTCACTCATGCGTCTGCCTCGGGGCGTAACCTTAACTCCGCTTAATTAGCGAATGAGAGAACTACTTAACGGATTTAGATCTTTTTTTTTCTAGAATTTTCTTGAACATTCCGTTTGATTTTGTGACTTCTCTCATCATGCTAAGAATCATAGTTCGCTTACAACAGCGATATATTTGTGCTAATCCGAGACAGAGGCTGCGGGCCGAGGGCCGAAGAGTGACGTCAGGGGTAGAGAGCTGGGCGGTGCCCTCCTCACTGCTCTGCTTCACTACTGGGCGGAGCTGCGGGGGCATGGCTAGTCTAGATATAAGGAAGAAATCTGAAGAAGAGCCACAATGACGAGAATCTGCTCTTTTATTAAATATCTTGAGTCTTCGCTCATTAAAAGTAGTGTTGGGGTAACAGAGAAGACCCCAGTTGAAGGAGGTCTGCACCAGG
The DNA here is from genome assembly GCF_016835505.1 of Polypterus senegalus. Classification (NCBI taxonomy): domain Eukaryota; kingdom Metazoa; phylum Chordata; class Cladistia; order Polypteriformes; family Polypteridae; genus Polypterus; species Polypterus senegalus. Next base: position 7,198,440 of record NC_053170.1, on the reverse strand, counting down.
GATCTTACCTCTTTGATCTGGTGATAGATAAGTTGACTTGTGGGATAACAGACCAGTCCCCCGGTGTAGACTTTTTGCTGATGACATTGTGTGAAGAGGAAGTGAAGAGAAAGTTGGATGAATGGAGAAGAGCTTTAGAAAATAAGCGACTGAAGATAAATAGGAAGAAGAAGAAAACAGAATAGAGGAGGTTTAATGATAGTCAGGATTCAGAAGTTAGCCTGCAGACAGAGCAATTGAAAGGAGTGGATGAGTTTAAATATCTAAGATCAGTGGTAGCCCAAGGTACAAAACTATATGCAGAGATAACTCGTAGAGTGCAATGTGGATGGAACAATTGGAAGAAGGTATCAGGAGTGTGATGTGATCAGAGAATCAGGGTGAAGGTTAAAGGCGAGGTTTTGAAGACAGCGGGAAGACCAGCAAGGATGTATGGAGATTAGACATGGACAGTAAAAGGAGTGTAGCAGGAGATGAAGTTGGATGTGGCAGAAATGAGAATGAGGAGATGGAAGTATGGAGTTACCAAAAAAGGACAGAAGAAGAAACGAGACCAACAAAAGTAGGAGAGATTTCTAAAAAATGACCAGAAAGTATCGTTGAAGTGGTATAGACTTATGACGAGGAGAGACAATGAAGATGTCGGGAATAGTAGTATAGGAGAGAAAGCAAAGGAGGCCAAAGTGTGTGGATGGATAAAGTAAAAGAAGATCTGCAGGAAAAGTGGTCTGACTGGGAAGGTGGTGCAGGACCAAGCTGTTTGGAGAAGGTTGATCAGGTTGACCTAAAATGGCATCCCTAACACATCCCCACACCCATTAGGAAAATTGAGCAAATAACGATTAGAATGGAATCATTGGCCTCTAAAACCCCTCAATTCAAGCACAAGATGGACCCATTTACTATCCCACTGAGCCAAAGGAACCAAGAAGAACATTGAACCATGACATCAGGGCATCGACACCAAGCAGCAAAGAAAACGATTAGAGGTGCCCTCCATCCCAAGAATGTCCTCCTCTCTGTGCTGCGGTTGAGGGAAACGGCCGGACAATCAATTCAGGGTGACGGAGGTGGAAGTTCTGTCCACAGTCCACCGGCGTCCTAAATGAGAACGTTAACTAGAGAGATATGAACTTAATCCTACTGAATCATTATTTGACATTATTTATTACATATTTGAATCATCTTTACAGTATATATAATACGCTACAGTGGCTGTTCATTTGTCTGTCCAGGACTTAAAATCACCTGTAGCTTTCAAAATGTTTGACCGATTGACCTGAAATGTGGTACACCAGTGGTTCTCAACCTGTGGGGGCGGGCCCCCCTATGGGGGTGCGAAATAACAAAAAGGGGGGTGCGGCGATGTGAAAAAAAGAAAACAAGAATCGAAAATATGAAAAATACATCTATTGAAACCAAAACAAATTAACTTAAACTACAAGAAATTTAGAGTTAGGTAAATGTCGACAAAAGTTAAGTAGGTATAAAAACATATGCATCTACGATATATCATTAATTAAAAAAGAACAAATTTGTATTAGTGGTATTAGGGGGGGCGCGATTAAAACTGTTATGAACACTCGGGTCGCAAATACTTAAAGGTTGAGAAACGCTGTGGTACACATATACTACGTGACGTCTGCTATCCAATTTTGGGGTGATGATTCTCCTCCAAGGTTACTCCTCTTTTTATTTTTATCTTATTTTATTGCAGAATCAACTCTCGGTAGCGGACAGCAGGGTGGCTGTGCGGCGCATGCGTATGGGCGCCGTTCTCATCGCTACCACCTTCGCCGTCACTTCCCCTACCTCTTCATATCTTAAATCAGTCTTGAGGCAGATTTTGGCGCTTAAGTGAAAAATTAAGGAAAACGTACTAAGTAATTGCAACACATACACTGACTTAATCAGTTTAAACGCGAAAAGATGCCGACGGAAGAAGAGAAGAAGCGGGCCGCTAGGGTGGAGAAAAGAAGAGCTGCTCGGGAAGCACCAAGCGCATCAACCTCTGAGCACACGAATGGCAAACGTACAGAGAAAGAGGTGGAGAACTAGGAATGTTCAAGTCAAGTGTATTCACTGCACGTTATCGTTATAGCAGTGCACTACTACTGGTTTTAATATAATGCATACAATTTATATTTTTATTGACAATTATAAAGTCATATATTTTTGTTTTCCGTCTTTCTGTATTTTTACTTAAGGTCTCGGAGTTCAGCTACTAAGCTACTGACATCTGGGAATGGACATTCAGGTTTCAATCTGCAGACATTTTATGAGGTCAGTGCTTTTCTCCACTACTGATCTGGTCATCTTTTTTCTGTCTTTCCATTATTTATTTATTTATTTATTTAAATCTTCTTGCATTACAGGGATACGAGAAGAGTCTTTTTACCAGAACGTTGTTCTCACTCATGATGGGTTGCCAGTTCATCACTGGCTATACTTCCATCCACAGCAAGCAGAGTTTGCCAATTGACCTCATAAAATCCCCAGTGGAGAGTGAGGTAAGTAAAGATAACACACATCAACATGGAAACCACGCAGACAGGCAGCAGCACCGGAAGATACCAGCACTGACCACTCTGCCATCCTCCCAACTGTATGTTCATGTGATATTATGAATTATGTGATATCATCTACTGTTGAATTCTGCTCTGTACTTGTAATATTTGTATTGTACTATTATATTGTATTGAGGATTACTTGGATTCTGTTATGTGTATTGTATTGTATTTTAATAGTGAAGAAGAAGGGCATTTACATAACAAAACATTACCGACACACACACACACACATGTAATTGAGGTCGTTAGGCCTGTTGGTGCCATCCCAAAACAGGCAGCTTTATTAGAAGTCATTAGCATTGCAGTAAAAACAATGAGACGACACTCATAATTGACAAAGAGAAAGCATTTGTTTTTTCCTTCCAAAGAGCTCTCTGCTGCACACGAGTAGACAGCTTTGACGTGGCAAAACCAAGAAAAGAGCAAAAAAAAAAAAAAAAAGAAGTCTGAGTGTCTGGTGAGCAGATTTGGGAAAACTCCTGCAGGAACGAGGCGGTGCGGAGACTGGAGCAGCGGTCCTGTGGTTTGGGCCTGCGGCTCCTTAGTTTCTAAATCCACATATAGTGGCATCCCAAAATAGAAGTGAGCAGCGTTGGTGTGCACCTCAAACTGCCCCACCCACCATGCCAACATACCCTGTAAAAAATAGGGGCACTGGCCTGGGGGGTAAAGACACAAGAGTCATCATTGGGACGACGGGTATAAGCAGATCAGCATGGCATATGTGAGCCTTTTGACATCAGTGACATGCAGAAGGGCACAAGTCACCAGCTCTGCAGAAAGGGGCCAAAATGAAAGGCACATTATACAAATTTCTTTCTTTCTTTCTTTCTTTCTTTCTTTCTTTCTTTGATTTCCATTGTTTTATTAGACAAAGCAAAAAATGTCCTTTTATATGTCAAGAAACAAGAGACTACCGTGATTATCATAATTTTACATAAGAAACTTTATATTATATAGTGCCTTTCAGATCCATCTATCTATTATATAGTGAACTTTCATATCTATCTATCTATCCATCCATTTTCTAACCCACTGAATCCGAATACAGGGTCACAGGGGTCTGCTGGAGCCAATCCCAGCCAACACAGGGCACAAGGCAGGAACCAATCCTGGGCAGGGTGCCAACCCACCACAGGACACACCCACACCCACAGGCCAATTTAGAATCGCCAGTCCAGCCAACCTGCATGTCTTTGGATTGTGGGAGGAAACCCACGCAGACACGGGGAGAACATGCAAACTCCATGCAGGGAGGATACAGGAAGCGAACCTGGGTTTCCTAACTGCGAGGCAGCAGCGCTACCACTGCACCACCGTGCCGCCCTTCTATCTATCTATCTATCTATCTATCTATCTATCTATCTATCTATCTATCTATCTATCTATCTATCTATCTATCTATTATATAGTGCCTTTCATATCTATCTATCTATCTATCTATCTATCTATCTATCTATCTATCTATCTATCTATCTATCTATCTATCTATCTATCTATCTATCTATCTATCTATCTATCTATCTATCTATCTATCTCTCTCTCTCATATAGTGCCTTTCATATTCTCTGTCTCTCTCTTTCTCTCGCTCTGCCTCATGGCTGGTGGTCTTTTAACACTTGGCTCGGCTGACGACTATTTGTACCCATGTGTTGCCTCCCCCCCATCAGACTTTTCTCTAACTTTAAACACATTCCTGGGCTTTTTTGCATTTTTCTTTTCTGTTTATCCCCACAGACTGGAGAGTCATATCGCTGCGTTGAATTTTTTGAAGTTTTTGGGATGGGGGATGATGAAGAATCTGTGTTTCCATGGTGACCAGCTTCTTGAAGATGACCACACGTCTGTGAGATCGGAAAACTTGAGTCAGCAGCGGTGCCGCCTTTGGAGGATTGTGGATGGGGTGCAGTGCAGTGTGGCGTGGTGGGCACGAGGACGCGCTTTTGCTGCCGATCGGCCATGTGGCTGTCGTCCCCTCTCTTTATGTAAAGAGTTTTTTTCACATTACGCCCCGCTAAATGTGCCTCGTGCTGTCAGGACTGGTGCACCGATTAAACGTCAAATTCTCCAATTTCTAAAAATAAAAAATTATTTCAAGCAAAAAGACCAAAAAGTGTACTCGATATCTTAGACCAGCTGATGGTTTCCTCTCTGGGTGAGCAGACAGCATGAATGAAGTGGCACCCTGCCTGGGGCGGGCAGAGGAATTAATTGGCAAGCACGCAGCAATGGTGCTGCAGGGCCCGGCAAACGCAGACAGGGACGCTTCTCCCCAAGCAAATCTGTGCGCCTTTTGTTCTCCGAGTGAAGTTAAAGCGCAGGCAGGCAGGCAGGCAGGCAGGCCGAGGCACTTCACAAATCTTCTTTCCCAGACAATGAGGAGGAAGTGGAGATAAGTGAGGAGCTGGCAGCTCAGTGTCTCCACGCTGCACTCAGATGACCTTGTGTCACCCTTCTGGAAATGGGACGCATGCCAAAGTGGAACTACAAAAGGCTACAGACTCGACACGTGCGGGCACATCCATGTGGGCACACATATGCAGGGGCATTAGTAACGTCAACTACTCTTTAAGAAGCTTTGAAATGAAAGGCCCCATGTGAAGCATTCAGGAGTAGTCAGTAGTGAATCACTGCCTTGTGGTGAGGTTCTGTTTTTGGATCCTTTGCAGAGCGTTTTGCTTGAAAGGCACTATATTCGCTAAAAGACACCAAGCACAATAAAAGCGGGGAACTCAGATAGAATATTACATGTGAAAGGTGCTATACAGTATAGCAGAAATTTGAATTATTTTGAATATTGTTTAATCAGGGGGATTGACAATACTAAATTTATCCTCACGTGTTTGTATGTGTGACGTGTGTAATGGTGTCCACCTTGTGGTGGGCTAGTGTCCTGTCCAGGTGTTGCTCCTGCCTGGCACCCAATGCATTCTGGATTTGGCTCCAACTGCCCCACACGCCCCTACCCTGGAAAACCCGGATTAGAAAACGGAAGGATGGAATGGATGGAAAATGGCATTTTATTTCTGGCAGAGCAAGGAATCTGAAAGGCGTTAAAAAATCTACATTTAATTTTCCCTGCATGTCTGTTATGAAGCACGGTGGCACAGCAGTTAGCACTGCTGCCTTGCACATTTCATTAACAAGACTGGTTTGTGACAACTGGCTCTGAGTGATGGCGTCCCATCCAGGGTTGGTTCCTGCCCTATCCCTGGTGCCACACGGCTGGACCGGATTAAACAGGTTTGGATAAGGGGCGGGTCTAATGCTGTTGCTTTAAAAGAAAGGCACTATAAAAGTCAAGTTACCCTGAGTGAGCTCCACTCTTGGGATCTGTTGTTGAAGAGGACTTCAGAAATTAACTGGGAAAGCCCAAAAAGCCCAATTGAATGTTTGTCATCTGTGGCACTGTCCTAATTGTGAGATACACTAGAGGACAATAAACTAAATCCGCATAGCCTGTAGAGTGAAATTTGCTTTTAAAAGTGGTGTAAGGGAGAGAGAAAGCCGCTATATGATATAAATCCTGAGTTGTGAATCTTGTATGAAAAGAGATTTAAAATTCTGGTTGCAATGAAAAGCACTATATAATATAAATATTAATTAGGTCTTTAACCTAATTCTTTCAGAGACTTTAATGCACCATGGGTGGCGCAGTGGGTAGCGCTGCTGCCTCGCCTTAAGGAGACCTGGGTTCACTTCCTGGGTCCTCCCTGCGTGGAGTTTGCATGTTCTCTCCGGGTGCTCTGGTCTCCTCGCACAGTCCAAAGACATGCAGGTTAGGTGCTTTGGCGATCCCAAATTGTCTCGAGTGGGTGGGTGTGTGTGCCCCACCCGTGGTTTGTTCCTGCCTTGCACCCTGTGTTGGCTGGGATTGGCTCCAGCAGACCCCTGTGTTAAATATAGCGGGTTGGTTAATGACTGACTGACTTTAATGCACCGTTATTTTTTAATGTTGCCACACATGCGCCCCCAGAGACCGCCTGTCAGGCTCTAAGGAGAAAAGCAATGCCATCATGGGACCAGAGGGGGCGCTGGTGCTAACCGCTTCTTCTCTCCACACTGCAGTTCCGAGAGGACAATGGAGGATGGCACCTAGCTCCACCCACAGTGCCAGGAGAAGACCCCGCCCCTTCCACCATAAAAGAGGGCGGTTCTTGGAAGGAGGCAGTCAGTTCGGAACTGGACCTCAATGGTGATGGAGCTTTCATGGAAGTGCGGTACCTTTTGGCTACGATGAGTTTTGTTAATTGCAGTGCCAAGAGCACCAGTTTTTTGTTTATTTTTAAAATGTATTTTCCTGTTTAATGGAATGGGTTGGCACCCCAATCTTTCTTTGGCATTCTCTGGAACTCTCTCATCAGTCTCTCCAGGATTGCTCATCTTTAAATCTCGTCTCCAAGCGTATGATCTTTTGTTTTTCTCCCCTTCTATAAGTAAAGCAACCTTTATAAATGCAACTTATTATTATTATTTATTATTATTCTCGATCTGTTCACCTGGTCACAAAGTACTGTGATACTGTGTTTTGCTTTCAAAAAGTCTTACTGTTAAAGGAGCTATAAAACAAAACACCTCACAACGCACAGCAATTGACAATTTATATTCGCATATCTGCGGTGGGTTGGCACCCTGCCCAGGATTGGTTCCTGCCTTGTGCCCTGTGTTGGCTGGGATTGGCTCCGGCAGACCCCCGTGACCCTGTATTCGGATTCAGCGGGTTAGCAAATGGATGGATGGATATTCGCATATTATTTTGTTTTCATTTTTTTATTGACACATCTTACAACATACATATTGAGATACAGGGACGAATTTAGGCCAAGTAGGATTCCACATCACAATTGTTTGTAATAATAAAATTAATTGCAGTTGTCATTCCAACAGATGGCACATCCTGAACATTTCTACCAGTAGCATATAATAGAGACAAACGCACTGCAAACGTTAACATTGAGATCTACGAACAGTGGCAACTGCTGGCTTCAAAGGGTAGAAGCAAGCCGAAGGTACCTTATGAAGCAATGAAACCCACCTGAAGAATCACAAATGCCTGTGATGCCAACTGTCCCAAACATTATGAGAGGAGAGAGAAGTTGGGAGCATGCCCTGGTACCACCCAAGTGCAGCCGTGCAACGGGTGACACCTCAGCACCACACTGAACAGTGTGAGGGATTTGTACAGTGGCTGGAGTGCCAATCTTGCCACCAACTCCCCCAGACATTATGATGCTCTGAGATGGGGAAATGTTTTGTGTGACTAAAATGTATGCAAATCCCCTTAAATGACAGTCACTTAAATCACAATCGGAATTGTATGATTTGAAATTTTAAACTGTGGAGTAATCAAGGAGGAATGTGTCTTTGTTCCAGGCATCAGGGGTGTCTGTAATTAAGGACAGAGAAGATTTTAAGTAAAAAGGTGAGTCCATCCCAAAACAATCCCTAATACTTTCAATTGAGTTCTAAACTGAACAGGAAGCCATTGCATAGATGCCAGGACTGGGGTTATGTGCTCACACTTTTTAATGCTAAACCGGGGGAGTGCAGCAGCATTCTGGACAAACTGTAAATGACCAAGTTGTGCCTGAGGGAGATGAAGAATTACAATAGTCCAGTCATAATGTAATGAACGCACGAATGACTTTTCCAGATTCTGGTAAGACAAATTCGATTTGTTTCTACAAATTGCTCTTAAGTGGTAAAAACTACTTTAAAATCAACCAATTTGTTTGTCAAAATTAACTGCGGAATCAAAATCAATGCCCAAATGTTTGACATGGGGTGACACCTAAGAGCCAAGATAACCTAAATTTATCATAGCCTGGTTACTGGACTTGGTGGGGGCCAATAAAATAACCAGGGGTTTGTCATTATGCTGGAGAAAATGGCTACCTGTCTCACAGAGGAGCTGTAAAGACGCATCAGAGAAACTGTAGCTGTGGGTCTTCTGCTTGAAGGCTGAAGGAGATTTTAAATTTCCTGATGATGTTACCAAGAGGTAAACAAGAAAGGAATTGGTCCAGAAACAGACCCTCAAAGAACCTCCACAGAGGGGAACAGGCGCAGAAGAGGATCAAAACTCACCCAGCGACACTGTGTGACAGATGAGAGATTAACCGATTTAATGGTATTGAGGACCCTCAATACCAATGCAATGTTCTAGATGAGAAATGTGAGTGCTGTGGTCCTTGGTGTCAAATCCCACAGAAAGGTCCATTAAGACTAAAAATGGCATTGTCACCAGAATCAACAACAACAACAACAACATTTATTTCTACAGCACGTTTTCACACAGATGATGAAGCTCAAAGTGCATTACAAGATGAAGAAAGAAAAAAAGAAAAATATAAAAATAAGATTAGGCAATACTAAGTAACAAAGAAGAAAGTAAGGTCTGATGGCCAGGAGGACAGAAAAAAACAAAAAGAAACTCCAGGGGGCTGGAGAAGAAAAATAAAATCTGCAGGGGTTACAAGGCCACAAGACCACCCAGCCCCCCTGACATCAATGATCTCAATCAGTCCTCATGGTTATCAGGCTTCACGTGGAAGAATTAGATGATGCTGGTCATGTGGACCTCTGGCCTTCAATTAATCAAGCTAAGGAGGGCATGGCGCCCTGATCAGCTGGTGGTGCCACAGTTCGGAACTTAATCAGTAGGGGTTAGTAGAGATTGTGGAGATATGATAAAAATGATAATTCAATGCACATACAAAATATCAGGGTTACACTAAAATGAAGCTTTGAGAAAGTCATGTTAATCTAACGGGTTTTTATCCGTTGTTAAAAGTGCTCTACCGTATCAGCCTGGTGAATTTCTATCAGTCAGCTATTCCAGATTTTAGGTGCCAAACAGCAGAAGGCTCACCGCCTCACCACATCTTGTAAGTTTAGCTCTCGTAATCATAAGCAGACACTCATTTGAAGATCTAAGGTTACGATTTGGAGTGTAAGGTGAGAGGCATTCTGAGATGGGGCAGATTATTGAAGATAGATAGATAGATAGATATATAGATAGATAGATAGATAGATAGATAGATAGATAGATAGATAGATAGATAGATAGATATTTGAAAGGCACTATATAGATAGATAGATAGATAGATAGATAGATAGATAGATAGATATTTGAAAGGCACTATATAGATAGATAGATAGATAGATAGATAGATAGATAGATAGATAGATAGATAGATAGATAGATAGATATTTGAAAGGCACTATATGGATAGATAGATAGATAGATAGATAGATAGATAGATAGATAGATAGATAGATAGATAGATAGATATTTGAAAGGCACTATATAGTTAGATAGATAGATAGATAGATAGATAGATAGATAGATAGATAGATAGATATGTGAAAGGCACTATATAGATAGATAGATAGATAGATAGATAGATAGATAGATAGATAGATAGATTGATAGATAGATAGATAGATAGATAGATAGATATTTGAAAGGCACTATATAGATAGATAGATAGATAGATAGATAGATAGATAGATAGATAGATAGATATTTGAAAGGCACTAGATAGATAGATAGATAGATAGATAGATAGATAGATAGATAGATAGATAGATAGATAGATATTTGAAAGGCACTATATAGATAGATAGATAGATAGATAGATAGATAGATAGATAGATAGATAGATAGATATGTGAAAGGCACTATATAGATAGATAGATAGATAGATAGATAGATAGATAGATAGATAGATAGATAGATAGATAGAGATAGAGATCAACCTTACTGAGACCATCACCTTTCTTTATTTTCAGATATTGTGTGATTGGCACAGGTTAGCTGCTCATGTTTCGTGTCTCATTATTGTCAGACATTTTCCAACCTAACACAAGGTCACGGGGGTTTGCTGGAGCCAATCCCAGCCTGCACAGGGTGCAAGGCAGGAAACAAACCCTGGGCAGGGCACACACGCACACACACACCAAGCACACACTAGGGACAATTTCGGATCGCCAAAGCACCTAACCTGCATGTCTTTGGACTGTGGGGGGAAACCCACACAGACACGGGGAGAACATGCAAACTCCCCTCACATGCTGTGAGGCAGCAGCGCTACCACTGTGCCACCGTGCTGCTCCTCATTATTGTTTGGCTGCTAATTAAGGAAAAAGAAACAACTAAGGGGTCTGAGTCAAGTTAATTTAAACTAAGGGGCAAAAGAAGTTAATTAGCAGCAAAAACTGGTCACTAATTAAGAAGATGATTAGAATGAAAGCCTGCAGCCGCTGTGGCCCTCCAGGACCGGCGTTTGACACCCGTGCTGCATGGTGACAAGTAAGGGAATCACCTTAGGGTCACTTGGAGTTTTTGGGTGCTCATCCTTTTATAAGAGTCTACAGGGGACACTTTGGCTCCCTAATGCTGTTGCTTTTTAATCCGGCCGTTGATTCTTGAAGAAAAACCCCACTTGATCCCCACCAGAGACGGCTCTCTGAGTAAAACTGAGATTTGGAGATTTTTGTTTCCTCTTCTGGAGGATTTGAAAGCACAGGCTCCCGTGGGGGAGGGTGTAGACTGTAAAAAAAAACTCAAAACACAAATCCCACATGAAGACTTCTTAATGGCCAGTGCTGAGCAGCGATTGGTTCATATAACCAAACGGGTGGTCCCCGATTGGCTCAGCTTTGGCAAGGGCCCGCCTGCTGGTGTCTGGTTATTAGGAGTGCTATTTGGGTTTCCTGTATTCCTTTCGTATGAGTCACATTCAGGCCTGCTATTTTAAAAGAAAAAAATGAAAATTCACAATCGTCTGCCGCTCAGTGAGAGATATGGGGGTCTAGTGGCTAAGGAACTGAGCAGGAAGTTCTAAGGATGCCAGTTCAAGCCCAACTGGACTCCATGTATGCCCCTTGAATAAGCCATCATACAATTCTCCTTAAGTCCGGTATTTCATGGGGGCATAAACTAGAATTCAAGAGAGGCCCGAGATATTTTAAAATTATGTATTTATGTACATTATCACCACCCTCTTATATACGTTCACCTCATGGGGACACTCCAACCGCTGGGAGGAAAAAGAATGACAAAGCTGGACTCGTCAGATGTGTGAAGTCCACCTGTGGTCACTTCAGTTGATTGGACGTGACAAGGAAAGGAATACCGCTTTCTATAAAAGGTCCACCAGTTGAGGAAAAGCCAATCCATGAGTTGGAAGGATCTGTTTGCAGAGGTTTGAGACAGCATTGGTTCAAGGCACAGATCTGAGGAAAGGCTACAAGAGAATTCTGCAGCATTGAAGGTACCCATAAGCATGGAGGCCTCCATAATTCTTAATAGGAAGAAGTTTGCAACAACCACGAGTCTTCCTGGAGCAAACTGAGCAATCAGGGGAGAAGGGCCTTAGTAAGAGAGGTGGCCAAGAACCTCTGGTTGAGCTCCAGAGGACCTTTGTGGAGAACAGAGAAACTTCTAGTAGGACATCCACCACCGGAACTCTCCACTCCACCTGGGCTTTATGACAAGAGGCCAGACAGAACACTCTCCTCAGTTTAAGACACATGGAAGCCTGCTTAGATTTTGGTAAAAAGGACTCTCTGACTGTACACAGCCATTCCTCACGGTGAAGATCTCATTGCCTTCAGACAAGGCATTCCAAAGACGTTCAGCCTAGGACCATCGAGTGAGCCAACTGGCAGAAGTGGTTCTTACTCTTAATGCCAACTTTTATCACCAGGTCAGTGGTGTTCCACTGGGTACTAGAATGGGACTTATCAATGCTTGATGTCTTAAATCACATATCAGTTAGGTTACCAGGACAGCATTAATTCACTTAAGGAATATAGCAAATATTAGATAGATAGATAGATAGATAGATAGATAGATAGATAGATAGATAGATAGATAGATAGATAGATAGATAGATAGATAGATAGATAGACACTATATGATAGATAGATAGATAGATAGATAGATAGATAGATAGATAGATAGATAGATAGATAGATAGATAGACATGAAAGGCACCATATGATAGATAGATAGATAGATAGATAGATAGACTACATGAAAATAAAATTCTTAGTGCATGACACCCAAAGATGGCGTCGGTGGACATTTATGGAGGAGGGGCCAGAAGTGGAGGAATGCTGGGAAGGAGCCGTGGTGCAACATGGGATTGATGACGTCATGAGTAGTGGACAGAGGGAGGGCGGAAGTAGCGTAGTGCAGGAAGCTGTAGGAGGGAGACAAATGGCGGCGGTGCGTCTTTTCTTCTATAAGAAACAAAAGGAGAAAGGTTAGTACCCCGCCACTCCCTGCTGGCGTATGTCTTCCCGAACGTATTAAGGTCCATCCGCGGCCCCCTACTCGCACGTGCGTGATAATAGATAGATAGATAGATAGATAGATAGATAGATAGATAGATAGATAGATAGATAGATATGAAAGGCACTATATAATAGATAGATAGATAGTTAGATATGAAAGGCACCATATGATATATATGATATAACAACAACAACATTTATTTATATAGCACATTTTCATACAAAAAGTAGCTCAAAGTGCTTTACATAATGAAGAAAAGAAAAATAAAAGACAAAATAAGAAAACAAAATAAGTCAACATTAATTAACATAGAATAAGAGTAAAGTCCGATGGCCAGGGTGGACAGAAAAAACAAAAAAAAAACAGAAAAAAAATAAAATCTGTAGGGATTCCAGGCCATGAGACCACCCAGTCCCCTCTGGGCATTCTACCTAACATAAGTGAAACAGTCCTCTTTGGATTTAGGATTCTCACGGAAGGGCTTGATGATGATGATGGTCACGTAGACTTCTGCCTTTTAATCCGTCCATCATTGTTAGAGCATCATGAAGCTTTGAGTAGGTGGTGGTGGTGCAGGCCGCCACCACAAAGAAACTGGAAATAGAAACAGAAGAGAGAGTTGGGGTCAGTACAAATTTGAGAGCCACCATGAATAGTTATTATGATGAATTGAACATACAGAGTATCAGGATTCAGTTAAAGTGAAGTTATAAAAAGGCCATGTTAAAGTAATGTGTGTTCAGCCGTGTGTTAAACTGCTCTACTGTATCAGCCTGGTGAATTCGTATCGGCAGGCTATTCCAGATTTTAGGTGCATAGCAGCAGAAGGCCGCCTGCCCGCCTCACCACTTCTTTTAAGTTTTGTTCTTGGAATTCTGAGACACTCATTTGAGGATCTGAGGTTACAATTTGGAATATGAGGTGTCAGACATTCCGATATATAAGATGGAGCAGATTATTTAAGGCTTTATAAACCATAAGCAGAATTTTAAAGTCAATTCTGAATGACACAGGTAACCAGTGTAGTGACATCAAAACTGGAGTAATGTGTTCTGATTTTCTTTTCCTAGTTAGGATTCTAGCAGCTGCATTCTGCACTCGTTGCAAGTGATTAATGTCTTTTTTGGGTAGTCCTGAGAGGAGTGCGTTACAGTAATCTAGTCGACTGAAAACAAAAGTGTGAACTAATTTCTCAGCATCTTTCAGTGATATAAGAGGTCTAACTTTACTTATGTTTCTTAAGTGAAAAAATGCTGTCCTAATGATCTGATTAATATGCGACAGATAGATAGATAGATAGATAGATAGATAGATAGATAGATAGATAGATAGATAGATAGATAGATAGATAGATAGATAGATAACAATGAGTGATAACAATGCAGGTATAACAGACAATAACTTTGTATAATGTTAACGTTTACCCCCCCGGGGTGGAATTGAAGAGTCGCATAGTGTGGGGTCTCCTCAGTCTGTCAGTGGAGCAGGATGGTGACAGCAGTCTGTCGCTGAAGCTGCTCCTCTGTCTGGAGATGATCCTGTTCAGTGGATGCAGTGGATTCTCCATTTTAGACCTCTTATAATTTTACAAGATGCTCAGAAATGAGTTCACGCTTTTGTTTTCAGTCGACTTGGTTACTGTAATGCACTCCTCTCAGGACCACCCAAAAAGACATCAATCGCAATGTGTGCAGAATGGAGCTGCTAGAATCTTAACTAGGAACAGAAAATCTGAGCACATCACGCCAGTCTTAGTGTCGTTACACTGGTTACCCATGCCATTTAGAATTGACTTTAAAATACAGCTGATGGTTCACAAAGCCTTCAATAATCTGCTCCATCTTATATCTCAGAATGTCTCCCACCTTACCCTCCAAATTGTAACTTTAGATCTTCAAATGAGGGTCTGCTTAGAATTCCAAGAGCTTAACTAACAAGAAGTGGTGAGGCGGCCTTTTGCTGTTCTGCACCTAAAATCTGGAATAGCTGACTGATAGAAATTCGCCAGGTTGATACGGCGGAGCATTTTAATAAACTGATAAAAGTCTGTTAGATTAACATGGCTTTCTCAAAGCTTCATTTTAGTGTAACCCTAATATTCTGTATATGTATTGAATTATTATTTTTATCATGACTCCACAATCTGTACTAAGCCTCTCTCATCACATGAGGCAGGGCATTGTCGTGCACCAAGAGGAACCCAGGAGCCACAGCACCAGCATAGGGTCTCACAATGGGTGCAAGGATTTAATCCTGATACCTAATGGCAGTCAAGGTGCCCACCATTGCCTTGCCTGTAGAGGTCTGTGTGTCCCTCCATGGATATGCCTCCCCAGACCATCACTGACCCACCACCAAACCGGTCCTGCTGAATGATGTTGCAGGCCGCACAATGTTCTCCACAGCTTCTCCAGACCATGTCAGGGTGAACCTGCTCTCATCTTGTGAAAAGCACAGGGTGCCAGTGGTGGACCTGCCAATTCTGGTATTCTATTACATATGCCAATTGTGCTCCATGGTGCCCTCTAGAAGACTTCGGCCCTCAGGCCACCCTCATGAACAATGGGCTCTTGGAGACCGGAGACAATTCGCAGCCATATGTGAAACTGAAGTGTCGGGTGGGCAGTGCAAGTTCATAAATGTAAGTTAACATGCTACAGTGGGTGGGTACTTAGATGAACTTTAGTGCCTGACAAGTCGGAGCACCCCTAGGTTGATGCCTGTTCAGCCTATGCCTAGAGTCGGCCCTGGTCCCAAATCCATTCATCTGATGTCATATCCACTAAAACTACTTCTAATTGGAACTTATGCCAGCAACGAAAAGGACCAAGGCAGGAACCCACCCTGAATGTGATGCCAGTCCATCAGTGGGCACTCCCTCCTCACATTGGGGTCAAATAAAAGGGCTAATTAATATAACATGTAGGCCTTTGATGGTTTCATGAGAAAAAGTCGAACAAACTCAGAGAAGGACAGCCACAATCCACACAAGCTGGCAGTCGAACTCAGAATTCGGGGAGTGTGTGCCACCATCCACAGATCTAATAAATAATTTTTAAGCCCAGACATGGAATGAGCCTCAAGTTCCCTTTCTCTCTGTCTTTTGAGTGGGAAGCACAGGGGCCGGCTGGGGGTGGGGGGCATTCCAGCACATTTGTTTATGAAGTTTAGGTAATGGAAATTTCATTATCTCACACACAAACTCATTCACAGAACAGGCTGGACGGGGAATGCAGGTCAGGGGGTCGTGAAGACTTCAAACACAGCCAGCTGCAGAGACCCGAGTGCCTGGAGTCGGGGAGAAGTGGAAGGTAAAAGGATGAAAACACAAGGAGGTCCTTAGATGCCCGAGGATGGACACCTCACACACACCAATGGAAAATAAAAAACACTCCCACCATGTGATTGGGGTGTGGGGGCTACAGAGCAAATATATGAGCCTGGATGAAAGGGGCTGTGGCTGTGGGTGGGAGACGGGCAGAAAGTCATCTGAAAAGAAAACAATAAAAAGAGGCTCCCCCATCACCTTCTAAAATACGTTTTGGGGGAAAGTCAAAGATCTAACATTTTTTATTCTTGTCAGAGTTAATGCGGGTGGGAAGGGGGGGCCCACACACAAAAAAAATTCAAATCCACAAATGTCCGCTCGTGCACAAGCACATGTGTGGTCTGAGGCCTCACTGAACTTCTGTGTGGTGTGGTGTTGCTTCCCATTCACACACCTGGGCATGGGCGCATACGTACGTAGGTACCTGAAGAGGGTGTACCTGAGAGAGGAGACCGCCGACTCCATCGCTCCTCCCATGGTGTCAGACAGTACCTTCAAGTGTTCATCAGTCATGCATCCAATTCAGGGTCATGCAGGGCCAATCCTGGAAGAGCTGAGTATAATAACAAGGAACAAGACATGGAAAGGGTGCCAACTCATTATGGAGCCCACCTAATCAGACAGGGGTGATTTACAGCCCTCTAACAAGAACGTAATTGGCAATACGGACATCACTGAGACAGGGGCTGAATATGCAAACACAACTGAGATGGATTTGAACTGAAGGATTTGAACCAAGAACTCTTGGAGCTGTGAGGTTTCTCTCCTAGTTAAAATAATAACAATAACAACAATAATAATTTTGTAATCCTGTATAATCCAAAAAATGATGAGCACTATCATGGACCATCTGGTTTCAAGGGTACCACCACTATTTCAATGAACTGCCAATCCATTAAGAGCATATCAAAGACTCACAAGGGGGCAACATTCCATAACTTGCTCACCTGCAGCAGCCCACCTCCAGACCAAAATTCTAGAGGGAGCTTGATGTAACAAAGCCCCCCAAAATCCACCAAACAACATCACATCCAGCAGTGTAGGTAAGGTAGGAGGGGAGCTTAACCTGCCTAAATGACCCCCTAGAGCTGAGCCTGATCTACAATATGATGAAGAAAACTCTGCTGCTGTATTGGAACCCACCAAGACAGGGGAAGAACATAGATAGATAGATAGATAGATAGATAGATAGATAGATAGATAGATAGATAGATAGATAGATAGATAGATAGATAGATAGATAGATATGAAAGGCACTATATAATAGATAGATAGATAGATAGATAGATAGATAGATAGATAGATAGATAGATAGATATGAAAGGCACTATATAATAGATAGATAGATAGATAGATAGATAGATAGATAGATAGATAGATAGATAGATAGATAGATATGAAAGGCACTATATAATAGATAGATAGATAGATAGATAGATAGATAGATAGATAGATAGATAGATAGATAGATAGATAGATAGATAGATAGATAGATAGATAGATAGTACTTTAATGGTTTGTGTGGTTTCTTAAGACCCTGTTTAATGTCGGACCAAAACATACTCCTCTTATGGCAACATGTAAGCTAAGAGTTGTGGTCACCCGTGAAGCTTCAATAGATTCACTAAAAGTGTTGCAAAGCCAATCATAGCAATACAATCATAGTCAATGGGGGGACTGAACCCCCCCCGGATGATGATACCCCTTGAAAATTCAAAAGGTGCCAGTGCTCTATGTGAGTGAACACCGGCCCACTTCATTGCTTAGCAAAAAACATTTGATTATGGGAAGAGCTCTTTGCATTTGAGGTTGCTCCTTTTTGGCTTTGAAAAGACCCCTGATATGAGGACAACACAGAAACCTTTATTGTCAAGTAGGCCACCTAGGAGGTGTGGAGTATGGCCGGCAGCTTATCCCGGCCAAAACCCCCAAGCCGCCAGATGGAGCCCTACCTGCAACATGGAGGTGCCCCGAATTCCAGCAGGGCATCATGGACATTGGAGTCTTTCTTCACAGCCTTGCTGGGTAACGTGGGGACCGCCAGGGGACGCTGCAGGGAGGCCCAGGGACTTCTATTTTCCTTATACTTCCCAGTCGAGGGGATGGAAAGAATGACGTACTTCCGGGCTGAAGAAAAGGAGTTTTCACCCGACCCGGAAGTATTATAAAGTCACTTGGACTGAGGGACAGAAACACTTCCGGGTCAAGGACTTTCAAAGGACTGTGGGAGATCCCAGCAGTAGGTCGAGTTGGGAGGAAGGGTGACTGAGCTGCTGGGAGGTGTGGAGGATTATTATTGCATTGATTGTGATTATTGTGGTTATTATTGAAGGTATAGCGGAGGTGAAGGTGCTTTGTGCACTTTATTGTACAAATAAATTCGTTATTTGGACTTTTATCTGGTGTCTGATGCATTGTCTGAGTGTTCAAGGGGACGACAGCGCCCCCTATCTGTCACAGAGGTTACAACAGATCAAGAAAACCCAAAGTGACCCCCCGGTGTTACTGCGTGCAGAGATAGAGAGTTCTTTGAAAATCAGGAACCCCCTTGGGATTTCACCAGCCTGTTCATGTTCAGCGGTTCATGGTTATGTAACGGAATCCTCTTATGAACCGGAGTGCATGAGGGGTTAACATCATGAGTTTGGGTTCTTCGGGGTCCCAGAAATGGTTCCCTCTATGGAATTGGACTAGCGCCTTTATTTTTAAGTATGCGCTCTTAAAAATATGATCAGGGGTATATTGGCACTCAGGGGCTTCAGACTCTGAAGACTGGCCGCCCCCGTCCACCTGACTCCATTGCACGTTTCTGAATACAAAGAAAACAAAAAGGAAAAAAACAAAGTGATCATCTTCATGTGGAGGCTTCCAAGAAAGCAGCACTTTATAATTAATGAAATATACTTGAGTCGTCTAGCAGATACATCCATGTGTCTACAACAAATGGACGGTGACCATCCAGGGTCTGCATGATCTACCCGTGTCTTTGTGGAGCTCCTTACTGTTCTAAACAACATTCTGTAGATGAGCATATTACCTGGCGCACTATACCAGGGGTGGCGAACTCCAGGCCTCGAGAGCCGCAGTGGCTGCAGGTTTTCATTCTAACCGTCTTCTTAATTAGTGACCAGTTTTTGCTGCTGATTACTTCTTTTAATTAACTTGACTCAGGCCCCATAGTTCTTTCTTTTTCATTAATTAGCAGCCAAACAATAATGAGACATAAAGCAAGCCACCACATGACCAGCTCCCCTGTGCCCATCACACAATATCTGAAATTAAAGAGAGGTGATGGTCTTGGTGAGGTTGATCTCTCGGGACACCAAAACATTTTGACGGCGCGCTTAGAAAGAACAGAAAAACCAACAGCTATGGTAGAATGAGAGCAGCAACGAGCCATGGAATTAAATAACGAGTTTAATTAATAGCAAGAATTGGCTTCTTATTAAGAGATTGGTTGGAGTGAAATTGGTTAGAGTTTGAAGCCCCAGTTTAGCTGGTCATCTGTCAGCTCGTTTCACATCTCATTTCTGCTTGGCTGTCATTTAATGAAGAAAGGAATCAATTCAGAGGGCTGAACTCTTCTAACAGGGCTAATAAAGTGATGGGGAAAAAGTTCATTAGCAGTGAAAACAGGTCACTGATTAAGAAAAGGGTTAGAATGAAAACCTGCAGCCACTGCGGCACTCCAGGCCTGGAGTTCGCCACCCCTGCACTATACCTACTAACTAGACCACCCTATCTGAAACCCGTTTAATCCAGTTATAGTAATATCTATACATCCATCCATATATATCCTAACTACAGGGTCACGGGGGTCTGCTGGAGTAAATCCTAGCCAACACAGGGCGCAAGGCAGGAAACAAACCCCAGGCCTACCCACCGCAGGTTATAGTAATATGATGTCACTTATTAATCTCCTACATGAAGTTCGTCCATGTAGGGTATTATTAAATTTCGACGACCTGTAAGTTCCCCGTTTCTATCTTCAATACACCGCAAACTTTAAGAGAAGCCCGCGTCCCTTAGTGCTCGGAGCATGCGCACTTTTACTTTCATGAACTGCGGCCATCGGGTAACTCCGTCCGCTCAGTGACTTCGGAGTGTTTACTTTCATTAATGTCGCCCACTCGTTATCAGAGTAGCTTGACGAATCGGTGTATTTAGGGTTCTCCTTTAACTTACATACATTGTGCTCCTGAGATGACTAGCAAGCATCCAAAGCGGCTAAATAGATTACCCAGCTATAAAGAGGGGTCTGCATTGCACCCTTCATTGTGGGCTGTACTATTACAATTGGAGGCACTGGATTAATAGGCACTCATTTTAAAAGCTACTCGGAGGCATAATAGCGATGAGGAACTCATTATAAAGACAGTAAAACTGAATGGAAGCATCACGCCCTGCCTATCCATTGCCGATTTGAAACACTTAACGCCATTTTCACCTCAGCCAGTAATTGACTCCACAGCCTGCGATTCTTTTACGAGGGGCAGAAGGAGGACTTGCTTGAGTTTCTCGTTTCTTGCTTAACAGACATTAGGCGCCGTGCCATTTTCTTATGTCGGCTGAGTCACCCATTCAGGGAACGGCTTCTATTCTTGCACTTTCTCCTGTTCTGTTATTTTTTTTTTTAATTTAGGAGGCTAGTTTCTAGAGTTTATCCGTCTGTCTGTCTGTTTCCCTATAAGCTGCTTTTATCCACAGCAGAGTCTTCGGGAAGATGGAATCCGTCTCGATAACTTTTAGGCGCCAGTTAGGAACAACACCTGGATAGGACGCCAGTCCTTCTCAGGGTGAATGCACACCCACACACACTCACGCACACACACACTCCCACTTACACACCCCTACACACATGCATACACACACACTCACTCACACATGCACACCCTCACTTACACATCCCTACACACATGCACACAAACACACACCCCTCCTTCGCACACATGCATATAGACACATACACACACACTCACACATGCACACCCACACTTACACACCCCTACACACATGCACACACACACACTCATCCACGCACACATGCATACACACACACATACTCACACATGTACACCCCCACTTACACACTCCTACACACATGCACACACACACACCCTCCCTCCCACACACACACACACACACACACAAACACACACATGCACACTACCACTATGTGGCCCAAAAAGAATA
This sequence comes from Polypterus senegalus, assembly GCF_016835505.1. Classification (NCBI taxonomy): domain Eukaryota; kingdom Metazoa; phylum Chordata; class Cladistia; order Polypteriformes; family Polypteridae; genus Polypterus; species Polypterus senegalus. The sequence continues at coordinate 7,177,043 of NC_053170.1, read as the reverse complement.
ATAATTAAAAATAAAGTCTGAATTAGCAGTAGGCACCCTAATTTAGGGTCTTCGTCAGAAATGTAATGTTTTACTTTATGAGTTTGACGTACCAAACAAACAAGAATAAAACCAAGTACTGTATTTGAAATATTAAAATGTATGCTTCAGTTTAAAGCAGCGTTTCTCAGCCTTTAAGTATTTCATAACAGTTTTGTTTGAAATGTAGATACATATTTTATGATACCTACTTAACTTTTATCGACATTTATCTAACTCTATATTTATTGTTCTAGTATCAGAATGTAGTTTAAGTTAATTTGCTTTGGTTTTAACAGATTTTTTTTTTTTTTTGATTCTTGTTTTCTTTTTTCACATATTTGCGCCCCCCTTTTTGTTACTTCACACCCCCTTAGGGGGGCCCGCCCCACATGTTGAGAACCACTGGTTTAAAGGTTTAAAATCTGAATATTCTCGATTGCAACAGAACTGTGTCATTTGTCACCTTCTTGTAGAGGTCCATAGAGGGACAGGACCTTAGTAAATGGTCAGAAATCAAAAATAACATCCTGTTTATAATAACTGACCTTGAAATAGTCTAAAACGACACCCCACAGGCCTATGTTTGAAATTTGTCACCCGCTGATGGAGGTCCCTTCAGAGCTCAGACCCTAGTTAAAGGCCATAAATCAAAAATAACCTCACATTCATAATCACCGACCCCAAAATAGTCTAAAATGACACCCCACATGCTTATGTTTGGAATTTGTCATTTTGTAATCTTCTGGGAGTGAATCTTAGTGGGCTGGGACCACCGGGAAAGAATCACATATCAAAAATATAATCATATTCGTGATCAGCAACCTTGAAATCGCATGAAACGACACTCCACGTGCCAGTATTACACAACCCCCATTTCTCCTAAAAAAAGGAGTAACGTTGACCCCTCGTATCCCTTTGGGGGGTCAGTGTTTGTCTCATGCACCACTTGAAGTCCTTCAGATCATTTTCTTTATCCTGAAGACACCTAGCGGTTTACTGTTTATCATAAAGGTGACGTTTCCTGCACAAAATATGGTCCTAAAATGGCCTAATCATTAGGATTTTTACAGAGCCAGAAATAGGGGAGAACTCCTAAAAGCTTGATGTCTTGCATGACTAAACATCAAGAGGAGTTGAATGGTACATCATATGTGGGAGTTTTCTTGTATTAGAGTCCGCCGGCCAAAAAATAAAAAAGATTTCTAAACATTCAGAAGTAATTCTCATGAACACAAATAGTGTAATCTTCTCCTGGTCAGCCCGGGACTTCTGCAGGTCTGAGTGGCTGACTCACCTTGTCTTCTCTCCCTTCCCCTTCGTTTTCTCGAATGGCAGATTTTTCTCACCTCTTTTATCCTCTCACCTTCTCCTTTCGTCTCCCTATTTATGCCACCCACTCTTTGCTTTCATTTGCCCATCTGATGAAGGCTATTTGGCCCTCCTGTGTCTTTTTAAAATAACCTTTAAACCTTATTTTTCCTTTGCAGTGGCACACTGATGCAGCCCTTCTCTAACTCTGTTAAATGTGATATTATATTAACACTAGGGGGCTCTGACCCCTGCTCGCTTTGCTTGGCCAACCTCTGGGTGGGCGCTACACGCTTGCCATTTCACGGCTCTGCCAATTGTGTATGGAGGAGCGGATGTACAATTTAAACATATTGTTATTTCAAAGGAATTGTTACATATTGTGACAAGTAATGCCAAAAGACATGATAAAGGTTTGGGCAGCCACCCGTATATATCGCATTCCTGGCTGCTAAATGTGCAATAATTAGAACAGAGATGTTCACCCAACTGAGTCCAAAACAGAACTGATCACAGACAGTCAAGATGGTGGCTTTAAAGGCCCGTTAAGGAAGTGACATCATCTCTGGGGGCGGAACTGGATGTGATGTTGCCGGGGACCGGAAGTGACGTCATCTCTGGGGTCAGAACCGGAAGTGATGTTGCACGGAAACGTCAAGTGACATCATCTCTGGGGGTGGAACTGGAAGTGATGTTGCCGGGGCCAGAAGTGATGTCATCGAGGGTGCCGGAACCTGGTGGGATTTCCTGGAAATGGTCTGCAAGTAACTGAGAAAGACAGTTAGCACACCCCGCCACCCACTGGTCGATGGTGTAATTACCATTACTCAGACCCTTTAGCTGCCTCCTACTCACACGTGTGTGACAATATGCATAATAGAACTACTTTACACTACAGCGAGTAATTAACCACAGTAAAAAATAGTAAAATGTAATAAATTGAAAGAAAATTAAGTTTCGTGTTGCGTTAGAGGTATTCGTTGCATTATATATTTTCGTTCTGTTTGGCTTTCAGATTAACACGCAAATACTTTTAACACTTTTACTGTAAACCTCCAGTAAAAACAACTTTTTTAATTAACTTTTGGTCAATATCGCATTGAATTTTGATTCTGTGTTTGGACTTTCATCGTGACAACATAACGTATAACTGCCCGTGAGTGAATTTCCTTTCTTTCTCTCTAATAAATAAACCAACTTTATCGAATGTTTGTCCCTGTGATTTTTCTTAATTGTCAAAGCAAAAGTTATTCTAATGGCAAACTGTAAACATTTTAATACGAATGGCATTTCAAGATCTCCTTTGGTGTCTAATGTTAGATGTACTCCATTACCTTTCCAGTCGCCTGTTAAAATTTTACCTGTCAGGATTGTTCGATCAATTTTGAATCCAACTAATCTCGTCCCATTGCATAGCATATCACTCAGATATCAATTACGCAATTACATTACGATATGTCCTTCTCTCAAAAGTAATTCGGCCGGTGGAAGACCAGACGGTGTTAACGGTTGTAGATATTCATTTGTGATATTGTAAGTTGATGTTTCATCTTCTGCACCATCACCACCAACTGTTTCAGCAGAGTCGATAGATCAGAGGTGGGTAGTAGCGAGTTACATTTACTCTTTTTTCAAAAAATGTACTTCTATGAGTAGTTTCACTGCACCATACTTTTTGCTTTTAGTTGAGTACATTTGTGAAGAAGAAACACTACTCTTACTCCACTACATTGGGCAACACTCGACTCGTTACTTTTTTCCATTTACACATTACACTATATTTTTGCCAGAGAGAAGTTGCCAGTGGATCTACTGCATGATTTTCTCCAATCAGACGTAGCAACAATAATCACATGACACTGTTTCACCAATCAGACGTAGCAACAATAATCACATGACACTGTTTCACCAATCAGATGTAGCAACAATAATCACATGACTGTTTCACCAATCAGACGTAGCAACAATAATCACATGACTCCGTTTCACTAATCAGATGGAGCCATGCAGTCACATGACCACACCCAAACTTCCTGCGTCTTGCAGCCTGAGAGAGACTTTTTAGTCATGCGGGGCTCCTGTCCACTGCTAAACGGTCACAGCTTCACTGCAAGAACCATGAGAGCCAACTCCTGCTGAAGCTTAACCATCACTTCACTGAATGAAGAACACACACGTTTTAACCAAATATGCACAGACAGTCCTGGTAAAGAGAGTCTTCTTGGACGTGCACAAGCTGCCTCATTCTAATGTGATTGTCTATCATCTGTGCTATTTGGAGGGCAAGTGTGTGACGATGCCGGTCCCTTTACAGACTCCCTCTTCCCACATGGGAGTCTTCTGAAGCCACACCGAGGTCGGCTCTCCTCCCTTCTTCCTTTGTGCTCACGTTGTCGCACCTCAGAAGCCTAGGGAGGGCACCTGCCTTGCTCGCCACACTCCACCCGAATGTTCAGTGGGGCGAACTAGCCACAGCTAATGCTCTTTCATGGGGCCCTAACTCGCACTGCTTCCTCCCTCCAGGTGGCCAGATCTTTGTTCCCAAGCCCGCCTTTCATGTCTTTTAACCTCTTTTCTTTTTTTTTGTGCTTACCTGTATATATACACTCCTGTCTCCGTGGGCCTTAGTCACATGCCGCAGGAAGCCAATGAAGCAATTGAGAACGATCTCACCCGCACGTGCAGGTGTGGCTCGCGCCAACTAACTCATTAACTCCCCACAGTCGTGCAATTGCGCCCACGGAGAGTGACACGGCTTTACGGATTTGAAACTCACCCTTTTTTTTTTTTTTTGAAGCCGCAGACCCGCTACACCACAAAGTGAAAATGCAGTATCATACCGTCAGTGTGCAGTGTATCTTGTCACTGTAAGCAGTTTGCACTGTTCAGTCATACATGTTACCCACTGTAGGTATCGGCTTCAAAAGCTTTGTTGTGAAAAACTGAAATTTGGAACTTTGTGTTATTTGTGCATCTTTATTTTTTAAAGATGGTATTTATTTTTATCCATCCATCCATCCATTACCCAACCCGCTATATCCTAACTACAGGGTCACGGGGTTCTGCTGGAGCCAATCCCAGCCAACACAGGGCGCAAGGCAGGAAACAAACCTCGGGCAGTGCGCCAGCCCTCCGCAGGGGCACACACCAAGCACACACTCGGGACAATTAAGGATCGCCAATGCACCTAACCTGCATGTCTTTGGACTGTGGGAGGAAACCCACGAAGACACGGGGAGAACATGCAAACTCCACGCAGGGAGGACCCGGGAAGCGAATTCGAGTTTCCTAACTATGAGGCAGCAGTTTATTTTTACTCATTTTTTTTGTTATTATTTGTAAATAGCAGAATTTGCATATTATTTTATATTTTTGTCCGTCTTATTACAACATTTCTAAAAAATGAATCATTTATTATGATCAAACAGTTGCTCAGTACTTGAGTAGCATTTTCACCAAATACTTTTTTACTCTTACTTGAGTCATTTTTTGGATGACTACTCTTTACTTATATTATTTTGAAGTAACGCTACTCTTACTTGAGTACAATTTTTGGCTACTCTACCCACCTCTGCTATTTATACGCATTTAACCAATTTGGCGTGTAACCAATTGACAATTTTCTCGTTAATTCGTTTGACTTCATCGTTTCTCGGTGCTAGGATTGCCTGTGTACTCATTTTTTTCTGTTGATAACCCGTCGGGATGAAATTCTTCAATAAGATTTGGACATAATACTTCTTCTTTTATTGGGAACATGAAGTGAGGAAAATGTAAAAATGTATAAGAGCTGAGAGTGCAGGAATAGTGACTGACAAAAGCATTCACACCAATGAGAGGTGAGAGGACCGCGGGCGTGGGCTGTGAACCAGAAATGGTGGAGAGGAGGGCGGGATTTGAAAAAATCTCTTGGCGATAGTCTCGTCTCAAGATTTTCTTTTATAATTGAGAGATATATAAAATATTGTGTATATAGCATTGTCAATGAAATAATTATCTTCACGTGGAGGCCTCCAAAAAGACAGCATTTGAGCAATCTGTTCTTAAAGCATATGTGAGTCATCTAGCAGATACAGCTAACGTCTGGGGTCTGCATGTTCTACCCGTGTCTTTGTGGAGTCCCTTACTGTTTTAAACAACATTCTGTGTAGATGAGCAAATTACATTAACTAGTGATGGAGCACTATACCTACTAACAAGACCACCAAGTCAAGTCAAGTCAAGTTGGGGAGCATGCACTGGTACAGTGATCCCAGTTTGCAACCCCCCAGGCAGACACGCTGTCCAGTCCCACCCTCTGGAAATGACCCTGTATCTGCCGCAGCCAGGTGTTATGTGGCCGACCCCTTGGCCTGGTCCAGCCATTCGGGTTCCCAACATTGAGGATCTTATGAGCTGGATCACCCTCAGGTAGTCACACCACATGGCCGTAGTGCCGTATCTGACGCTCCCTCACAATGCAGATAATGTGCCTCATTCGGGACTCCATGAGCAACACAAAGTCAAACCAGTGGCACCCAAGGATTTTCCGGAGAGACACACATGAAGGAGTCCAGTCTTCGTCTCAGGTCACTGGATAGCGTCCATGTCTCACAACCATATAGCAAGACAGGAAGCACCAGGACCTTCGCCCGTTTACAGAGATACCTGGAGTCCCACACACCCCTTTCCAGTGACCTCATGACCCTCCATACTCCTCCAATCCATCTACTGACTTCATGGGAAGAGTCACCAGAGACATGAATGTCACCGCCGAGGTAAGTAAACCTCTCAACAAGGTTGACACTCTCTCTGTAGACAGACACACTGCTGATGGCCGTGCCCAAGAGGTCATTAAAGGCCTGGCTGTTGGTTTTCATCAGGACCCTCCTAAGCCCAGACACTCAAACCCCTCACTCAGTCTCTCGAGCACCCCGATCAGAGTCTCCATTGACTCCGCGAAGATCACAGCATCCTCAGCAAAGTCAAGATCCGTGAATCTTTCTTCACTAACAGATGCCCCACTGCCCCTGGGCCCTACGACCTTGCCCAACAAACAGTCCATGCCAGCATTGAAGAGAATAGGAGCAGAACTCACCGCCGACAGACCCCAGAATCAACTGGGAAGAAAGCAGAGGTCCTGCCTCCACTCTGTACAGCACTCACAGTACCAGTGTACAGGCCGGCCATGATATCCAGCAACCTCGAGGGGATCCTGCGAACTCACAGGGCAGCTCGATCAACTGAGTCAAACACTTTACGAAAATCGACAAAGGCTGCAAAAAAACTACCGGAATTCGCGTTTGCGATCCCTATTTTAAACCCGTGTAATCCAGTCCAAGTAATATGATGTCACTTATTAATACATGAAGGTCGTCCATGGCGGATATTATTAAATGTCGACGACCTGTGGGTTCCCCGCGTCTATTTGGAGCGCGCACCCCTTCAATACATCGCGGCCTTTAAGACAAGCCCGCGCTCCTTAGTGTTAGGAGCATGCGCACTTTTACTTTCATGAACTGCGCCCATCGGGTAACTCCGTCCGCTCAGTGACGTCAGAGTTCGGGCTGTTCGCGTTCATTAACGTCGCCTACTCGTTATCAGCGTAGCCTGACGAACGGGTGTGTTTGGGATTCTCTTTTAACTTACATTCTGACGGGCAAGCGCCCAAGGCGGCCGGCTTATAAAGAGGGGTCGACTTGCAATCTCCTTTGTCGACTGTATTATTACAATTGGAGGCACTGGATTAATAGGCACTTATTTTTAATGTTACTCGGAGGCATAATACAGATGAGCACAGAAGTAGCGCTGATCCAGTGTTTTAAGACGAGCCTTATTTTATACTCCAAAACTCTTGAATGGGCGGTGGATGTGCAGACGTTGGCATCAGAGACCCGCGTTACAAAAAGCACCACCTTAAGCAAAGGCAGATGCACATTATTGCTCGTTTTGTGCCAACATTAAACTCCCTCATGTCATGGGAGTTTATATGTCATTTTCCACATGCAGGAGTCAAGTTCAGTTAAGAAGAAGAAGATGCAAACTTACTTATGGCCAGGCTGTGAATTTAGAACTTGCCCTGACTGTGCCAACACGATACACAAGTCACTCGGACGGCAGTGACATTGTCACATAAACATCAGAGGGTCGCACTTAACACCAATTGAAGAGACTCGTGCCAAACTGGCGTCATTCACTTCTACCAGAGAAGGCTGTGTGTCCTAATCAGATGGGCATCACGGCCCTTGGATTATACCCCCTTTTAACCCTCGGCGTCCCATATTGATTTTTTAATACATTTATGAGCATTTTTACATCTTTCTATTGTGATTTCCCCTTTTACGAGCATATTACTTAAGCCGGCGCTTGTCCAGACAGCACGAAAGTGAAAGTCGGCAACAAACTCTGAGCGGGACATCAACGCTTAGTTATTATTTTAATATTCATTATGAAAGGAATACCTGCGATACCGACACATATGGTCAATTAAAACTGAACTTCGATCTACGTCATCACCGGAGACACGTGGCGTTGTGCCCCACAGGCTTAGCCAGTCTTCCGATACAACCTCATGGAGTCACAGCGGTGGCCCTTGCGGTTGAAGGGGCAGGCGGTTCACTTTAAGTGGCAAACGGCGATTCTAAACGGGGCTCTGGGTGTCCATTTGCAAGTCCAGGGTGGGAACCAAACTCATCCGAATTCTCGGAGAAATGCAGCAATTGCTGTCATTTCTATCTTGGGTATAAAGGGCTTATTTTTCGACAAGAGCTTTTTGTGCTGCTGTCTTTTTAAAAGGGATTTCAAGGCCAACTGCGAGTGAATTTCACCAAATCGCACTCACATTTTCCATTCTTTTTTTTTTTTTTGTAATTTGGGAATGCGGCTGATCCAAACCTGACAGGAAACCTGAGCTTCTTGAAAGAAAGAAAGAAAGAAAGAAAGAAAGAAAGAAAGAAAGAAAGAAAGAAAGAAAGAAAGAATTTTACTTCATGTTAAACACTGTCAAATACATCTATACAAGAATAAATACTGATATATATATATATAGTGCCTTTAATGTTGGAAACTGTCTGATACAATTTTTTTTTCATTTTTTTTCTTAATTTTATTAAAGAAAGAAAGAAATAATTATATAGTGTCAAATAAAACTATAAAACGGTCTAAAAAGAAAGGTTTATATATAGTGCCATTCATGTTGAAAACTGTCAGATAGAATTTTAAAACTAAGAAAGAAAGAAAGAAAGGTCTTTATAGTGCCTTGCGTATCAAACACTTTCAGATAAAATTTCAAAAGAAAGAAAGAAGGACGACAACTACAGAAAGATCTTAATGTCAAACACTGTCAAATAAATTTATAAAACAGTCTAAAACGAAAGGTTTATATATAGTGCCTTTCATGTTGAAAACTGTCAGAAATTTAAAACTAAGAAAGAAAGAATTATATACCTCCCTTCATGTTAAACTCTGTCAAATAAATTCATAAAACGATCTAAGAAAAAAGATCGACATATATATATATATATATATATATATATATATATATATATATATATATATATATATATATATATATATATATATATATATATATATATAGTGCCTTTAATGGTGAAAACTGTCAGATACAATTTTAAAATTAAGAAAGAAAGATATAGTGCCCTTTATGTCAAATAAAGTCAATTTTAAAACTAAGAAAGAAAGAAAGAAAGAAAGGTCTGTGCCTTGCGTATCAAACACTTTCAGATAAAATATCAAAAGAAAGAACGAAAAATAAAGAAATGAAAAAGAAGGACGTCAACTATAGAAAGATCTTCTTGTCAAACGTTGTCAAATAAATTTATAAAACGGCATGAAAGAAAGAAAGAAAGAAAGAAAGAAAGAAAGAAAGAAAGGGTTATATAGTGCCTTGTAAACTACAAGGTAGGTTTCGAGTGCCCTCCATGTCAAAGACTGTCAAATAGCATTGATAAACGGTCTAAGAGAAAATGAAAGGTGTTTCGAAACCATTCAGATAAGATTGTAAAACTAAAAACGAATACAGGAAAGAAAGGTGCATATGGCGCTTTGCGTGTCAATCACTGACAGATAAAAAACTGTAAAAAAATAAGAAAGGTTTGTATCGTGCCTTGCATGTCAAACACCGTCCAATAAAATAATGAAACTAAGGAAGAAACATTTAGTGCACGGCATGTCAAACATTTTTAAATAAAATGAGAAAACTAAAACAAAACGAAACCGATTCAATAGGCGCTGTAATCGATCACCAAGTGCCAGACGTAAGATGGGTGCCAAGCCTGGACGGGATGCCAGTCCAGGCCCAGACACACTGACGTTGACCTCCTTCCTAAATCTTTGCAGGGTTAATATTTACACCAAATAGGACACCGGGTTAAATGCCTGCGCCCCCAGGGTGAAAAGAAAACTCCACACCAGATAGGAAGGGACCGGGAGTTGAACCCTCGTCAAAAGCGTTTTGTTGGCAGTAGGGGCTGACCATTACAGTCCCCTTAACATGGCACGCTGAACAATTCGGTCTAAATCAATGACTTCTGTGGCGTGTGCACCCCGATGGAAATACGCTCAAGTCAAATGGCAAAAAGTGAATGAAGAAAACAAATAAATCTAAAAAGAACCGAATAAGCAAAGGAAAGGCCGCACACTTTGTCATTCCTACGCGTAATAAGCAATTTGGCATCACTGTGGAGTTCGAGTGCCAGAATGGATTTTGGCTGAGGTGGAGTCCGTGCAAGATGGGGGGTGGGGATAGGGGGGTTCTAGGGGGGAGGCGGGCAGATTCGCCTGACGGTATTCTCTCTCTCTCTTTCTCAGTCCTCTCTGGCTGGGCGCCGACAGTGGGGTGGTGGTCTCTACAGCGTCAGCGGCGAGTGGGCTCGGCGCTGCAGTCAGACTCTGAGTGTCGGGCTCAGCCCATTCGCCAACCTCGATGGGCAAGAACTGGGGGGTTGTTGGTGGGGACACACACACACACGCAGACATATATACACACACAAACAGGAAATGAAATGATTATAACTCGCTCACCCCACTTTGTAGAGCGAGACATTCGCCAGATCCTGACCAAGGGCGACTAAGGGCATCCACCCTATAATTCCACACATCCCAGATAGGAAACAGCGCCTTTATACCTCAACCACTGTTTTTGTGTAGAGAAGGGATAATCTCGAGGCGTTTTATTACATCCCGAAATTTTGATCCCTAGGGGAGGAGTCGTGTTGGCATCTTGTACCGCGGGTCCCTGCCAGCTCGGCGCAGAGACGGCTCCAGGCGTTGAGGGGGCGGGGTGGGCGAATTGGGTGATACGGAAGGTAAGGTTTGTTTAGACAAGAGTGGTGCATGGGGGGCATTTACAGTTGTAAGGGGGGCTCTGATCTTCATTGTAGTCTGGATGTTTTTATTAAGGCCGATTTGTTTTTGAAGGAGGTACACCGCCACGCTTTGATGGAGAGAAAGAGCAATCTGAGGGACCCTGATGAAAAGTTTGGGGGTCAGCGTCATGGCTGAAGGGTCTGATTTTCTTTTCTGGGCTGGGGGTAGAATGCATCGTGCTAATGTACAGGTTACTCATGCCCCCCCCCCACAAAGAAAGAAAGAAAGAAAACTCGTATTGTCATATATCAAACTAAACCGCATTGTGATTTTTTTGTATATTGGACATCGCAGAGTCTACAAAACAGACATTCAATATATTTGCCTCTTTGGCACCTCTTAACCGACATCTAACTTGACGCTGGAAATGTTCCGTTAGTGTTAATTTAGTCTCACGGGGTTGCAGCGCCCAGACGCACATTCAAGAAGTCCTCAGCTATTCGTTGGTTTAATTGATTACTCAAAAAATTATCCTCAGAATTCATGAACGAGATTAACAAAGTATGATTTGAATACAATGGCATTGATTTAATTTCCAAATCTGGTGAAAAAAAGGAAAACAGAAAAATAATCTTTGAGAATCTCGCGGGTTCTCTCTTTCCAGATCGGAATGACAATCTTTGGCCTAAAACAGCCAGTGACTGGAGCAACAGTCAGCGAAGACAGCGCCAGAGCACGTTACCATTAAAAGAAGCAGAAGAAAAAAAAGCGAAATTACAGCCAAAAAAGCAGCCAAATTATTCAGTAAATGCAGCACAGGGTGGAGTCGCATTCAGTACTACTGGAGGTCGAAGAGAAAGCGATGGAGATAAACGAGGGCTGAATGTGCAGGGCACGACAAGCCCAGTGTAGAATTACACAAATGTAAGAATAAAATAACATAAAACGTCTTTGTCCTTCTATGCGTTTTCTAGACCATGGCAGGGCATGCTGGCCTCCCCTTAGACCAGTGCCTCTGGGACAGACCTGAGCAGCTTCTGCTCCTGACAGTTTGCTGAGTGGGTTGGATGTTTTGTAAGGCACTTCATAATCAAGATTTTTTTTTTTTGAAAGGTGCAATAACTGGTTATTTTTTAAAAGCACAATTTTTTATGAGAATGTTAATTAAAAAAAAATAATTACATTTCTTTGTCGTACAGCGCATTTCAAATACATACGCAACACTAACGCGCGTATACGCACACTGCTGATTTGCACGAATTCACACAGTAGGAGGAAACGCAGCAGAAACACAAGAATGAAGGGAGGCCATGAAAACTCCACACAATAGACTTACGAAGGGGAATTAAGTGGAGATCAACGCAGTGCAACATGAAAGTGCCACCATGCCTGTCTTGTCCTCCCGTATGCTAGAATAACAACATCAAGAAACATGAAAGTGATAATAATAGCAATAACAATAGCTGTACTACTAGCTCTAATAATAATAATTATAATTATAGTTATTCTTCAGCACATAGATTTAGCCAATAAAAAATGAAAGAAAAAAGCAGCAAATAAATAAAATATAAATTACAAAGCACATCAGCAACAAAATACTATACTATACTATACTATACTATACTATACTATACTATACTATACTATACTATACTATATGGCACTATAACAGACCAACTATACTTCACTATTCTACACTCCACAAAATGCCACATAATACTACTATACTATGCTATACTACGTATACTATACTATACTATACTATACTATACTATACTATGCTATGCTATGCTATGCTATGCTATACTATACTATACTATGCCATTTATCACTCAAATCATACTATGTAATTTACACTATGCTATATTCTCTAGGGTGGCATGGTGGCATAGTAGTAGCGCTGCTGCATCACAGTACAGATTCCTGAGTTTGCTTCCCAGGTCCTCCCTGCTTGGAGTTTGCATGTTGTCCCCGTGTCTGTGTGGGTTTCCTCCGGGTGCTCTGATTTCCTCCCACAGTCCAAAGACATGCAGGTTGGGTGCATTGCTAATCCTAAAATTGTCCCTACTGTGTGCTTGGTGTGTGTGTGTGTGCCCTGCAGTGGACTGGCACCCTGCTTGGGGTTTGTTCCTGCCTTGTGCCCTGTGCTGGCTGGGATTTGCTCCAGCATACCCCTTGACCCTGTGTTAGGATATAGTGGGTTGAACAATGCCTGCCTATATTCTCTAGTATAGTATGCTATTCTATACCATAGTATATGGCACTGTACTTTATCAACTCTACTATATTATTCTACACTCCATGCCACACCACTCACACTACATAAAACTATACTATACTATACTATACTATACTATACTATACTATACTATACTATACTATCAACAACAACAACATTTATTTATATAGCACATTTTCATACAAACAGTAGCTCAAAGTGCTTTACATATTAAAGAATAGAAAAATGAAAGACATAATTATAAAAAAATAAATCAACATTAACATCGAATAAGAGTAAGGTTCAATGGCCAGGGGGGACAGAAAAAACAAAAAAAACTCCAGACGGCTGGAGAAAAAATAAAATCTGTAGGGATTCCAGACCATGAGACCGCCCAGTCCTATACTATACTATACTATGCCATTTATCACTCAAATCATACTACCTTATGTCATTTGCACTATTCTATATTACCTACTAAGCTGTGCTATTCTATGCCATACTATACGGCACTGTACCTGATCAATTATACTACACCATTCTACACTACACTCCACACCACACTACACGATACTATACTATACTATGCCCTTTATTACTCAAATCCTACTATGTAATTGACACTCTGTTTTATTCTCCACAACAACAACAACAACATTTATTTCTATAGGACATTTTTATACAGATGGTGTCGCTCAAAGTGCTTTACATGATGAAGAGAAAGAGAAAAAAAGACAAAATAAATGATTAAAATTTGGGAACACTAATTAACATTGAATAAAAGTAAGGTTTGATGACCAGGGAGGACAGAAAAAACAAGAAAAAACTCCAGATGGCTGGAGAAAAAAATAAAATCTGCAGGGATACCAAGGCCACGAGACCACCCAGCCGCCTCTGGGCATTCTACCTAACATCAATGACCTCAATCAGTCCTCATGGTGTTCAGGGTTCACATGGAAGAACTTGATGATGACGGTCATGTGGACTTCTGGCCCAATGGTGGGACATCACGGTGCTTTGATCAGGTGGTGGTGGCGCAGGTCACCATCACAGAAAAACGGATGAAGAACAGAAGAGAGAGTAGGTGTTAGTATGGATTTTGGAGCCACCAGGAATAATAATGATGATTAATTGAATATACAGGGCATCAGGATTAAACGAAGATGAAGTTGTGAGAAAGCCATGTTAACATAATGAGTTTTTATCAGTTGTCTAAAGTGCTCCACCGTATCAGCCTGGCTATTCCAGATTTGAGGTGCACAACAGCAGAAGGCCGCCCGCTTCACCACTTCTTGTAAGTTTAGCTCTTGGAATTCTAAGCAGAGAACTCATTTGAAGATCTAAGGTTACGATTTGGAGTGTCAAGTGAAAGACATTCTGAGATATAAGATGGAGCAGATGATTGAAGGCTTTGTAAACCATAAGCAGCATTTTAAAGTCAATTCTAAATGACACAGGTAACCAGTGTAGTGACATCGAAACTGCTCTTCTGTAGCATAGTATACAGCACTCTACTGTATCAACTCTACTATACTATTCTACACTCCACATCACAGCCATCACCACCACCACCGCTCTAATGCTCTTTACTATGAATGTCCCAACAAATCCATTGTGCGATGTCCTCCTTCCAGCACCAGGAGGACTTGATCTCCAGGACTTGTGGTTTTTCACAATGCACCAAAATGTATGAAAAGGTAACTTTGTAAAATGCACAATAAGATGGTTAAAAAAAACTGCATTAAAAAAACAAAAAAACAAAACAATAGCTTAAATTCATCCGTCTGTCCATCATAGGGATGATCATTTTATTACATGAGAAAATAACAAGGAAATATATAACTGGAAAAAAGGGGAAAGAAAGGAGCTCTCTTTGACATAAGACTGACCAGACAGGAGAATGACCATCAGTGTGGCAGGCGGTCAAAGTCAGCACCTTGGAGGTCCAAGCATCTTCTGTATTTCAACAATCTGAGCTGGGGAAGGTGAAATGGGAAGGACCATAAATGGCTCAAGGCAGAGATGATTGGAAGACATCAGGTGACTGCTGGCGACTCTGCTAATGGCGCTCCTTATCCAGAAGTCGGATGACAGAAGCTCTGCGTCGTGGCAGCAGTGACCTTACCTGGGCAGGTTCATTTACAACACTTCTGTTTGTTATGTAATGGGTGGTCCGGTGTGGCCTCACAACAAGGAGGCCGGGGTTCATGTCCCGAGTCGTACCTGCGTGGAGATTGTCTGTTCTCTCCTGGTGCCCCCGTTTCCTCCCATGAGACCTACAGGTGTGGTGGATTGGTGCTGTTAAATGTGTGTATGTGTGTGTGTTCACCCCCCTGTCATGGTGTTGTCCCTGCCATGTACACAACACTCGCTAGAATGGGCTCCCACAACCCTGCGCAGGATACAGCGGGTTTAGAAAATGGATGGATCTTACATTATTTTACAAATATTCAATATTCCTTGTGTCACTTCCATGGGTTTGTCCCCACTGGGCTAGCCCAGCCTCATCAGGAGGGCCCCCTTCTAGCATGTTGTCCTGCTGTCACTTGACTTTAGACAGCACTTTAAAGCAGCCAGCATTAGCCAAAGGCCACCCGCCGTCACCCTTGCGTCTCTGTGCCTCCAGGCTCATCCTCCTCTCTTCCTTTTACTGGCCCTTCGAGGTGATTTTCCTCTTTTTATAGGAGGATACACACACACCTGCGCACACCATTAGGCCACTAATTTCTCTCTAATGACCTGCATGTTTTTGGCTCCGGGTAATTTACACACATAAAAAGCAAACACAAACATTCGGTGGCACGGCCGACCGCTGGGACAACATAAAGTTAAACGTCGTCAAGCGCTGAGGAGCTGTTTGATCTGCGACGTTGCCTGCTATGCAAAAAGGCGCTATATAACAGGCTGTGAGGGAAGGCATTAGGTAAAAAAGACAACTGACCGTGTTGGCAAAGAAGCTGGTGCCCCTGCCTCATTGTGCCATGAAGCTGGACTCAGATCCCAGGCTGGTCAATGCCATGGTGGACTTTCCTTGTATCCCCCCCCACCCCCATGTTAACATCACATAGGTGGCTACCCTGAGCAGAGTTGGTCCCAACATTGAACCCAGTGCCACAGAACGAGGCCGCAGCCCCCTGAGATGATAAAATCTGACTAAGTGGGTTTTGAAGTTTAATGGCTGCTTTGTGAGGCAGTCAATGATGAAGAATTCTATAAAAAGGTGCAGTTTATAAAGTACCGGAAAGGCTTCTCACGGAGCAGATATTCACATTTACTTGTCATTTCCTACATAGATAAGACGTACGAGACAGACCCCCGAAACGCGCAGTCACTGATGACCAACTGATGTGCAGTACCTTCAGACAGTCTTCAGACCTTCACATTTTGTGTATTGAAGGGGGCCGCGATCAACTGGCAACACTCAGTACCCCAGAATGACAAATTAATTATAAACTGGCTGTCCCCCCTCGCAGTCAGGAGACCCTTAAGGGTTCGCTTCCCGGGTCCTCCCTGCGTGGAGTTTGCATGTTCTCCCCGTGTCTGCGTGGGTTTCTTCCGGGTGCTCCGGTTTCCTCCCACAGTCCAAAGACATGGTGGATTGGTGATTCTAAATTGGCCCTAGTGTGTGCTTGGTGTGTTCGTGTGTGTCCTGTGGTGGGTTGGCACCCTGCCCAAGATTGGTTTCTGCCTTGTGCCCTGTGTTGGCTGGGATTGGCTCCAGCAGACCTCCGTGACCCTGTGTTCGGATTCAGCGGGTTGGAAAATGGAATGGATGGGTGGATGGATGTCCCCCCACGTAGTAGTGAAACAGGACAAATTTTAAAAATCTATTTAAAAAATGTAATAATTTTTATCAAGAAGAATTAATATTGATAGCTTTTATATCTGAGGGCGTCTTGATGTACAATAGTTTTGGTTTTGCTATCAGGAGCGAGAATGTAGCAGTGACCTCTTTGACAAAAATGTTAAAAGTTGGCAAGGAACGTCTGGCCAAGCGGAAGGTGGGTACACTCCAGTGTCTGTATCTGATCATGGAGAGCATCCATCGCGAGGGGAGAAGAGCCGTGATATCTCTGTCAATGAGCAGCTACCCTTTAAAACACACGTAACTCTGATCTCTCTCTCTCAAAAATGTCAAGCGTTACTCCTTAACACTCTTCTAGATGATAATGTCTGTGGAACAAACAGGTATCGCTAGCTAAGCGGAGGCAAGGTGCGCTCCAACACGTGGCGACAGATAGAGTTTCTTAAACAGAGGCTGGCGTGTGAGTGAGGAGGGCCCCGCCCATCTTCCTACTCCTGAGGCCCCGCCTCCTCCCTCCCCTCGGCCCACAGTGTGTCTCTCAGATTCGTGTGAATAAATCAGTGCAACAACCGAACTTTGATACTTAGCGCAATGAAGACATCGCTGGTGAAAATGCTTGAGACGGCAGTTAGGAAATGGCGGTGGATCTGGAGACTAAGATAAAGACGTGGACCTAAAAGTGTTGCAGATGACAGCTAATATGGAGTGAGAAATAATGGTGGGCATAGGGGCTAAAGAAAAGGTGGCAGCGCTGAGGTGACAGTTAAGTGGAGAGGAAAATGACAGTGGACTTGGAAGACTAAGATGAAGACAGCACAGCTGAATGTGTTTGAGATAAGAGTTAAGATGAAATTGGAAATGGCGGTGGATTTGGAGACTAAGATAAAGATGGTGGAACTAAAAGTGTTGGAAATGTTAATTAAGATGGAATGGGAAATGGTGGTGGACACAGTCGCTAAGGTAAAGATGGTGGAAGTGAAGGTGTTTGAGATGACAGTTAAGATGAATTGGGAAATGGCGGTGGATTTGGAGACTAAGATAGAGATGGTGGAGCTGAAAGTGTTGCAGATGACAGTTAAGATAAAATAGGAAATGGCTGTGGACTCCAAGGATAAAATAAAGGTGATGGAGCTGAAAGTGCTAGAGATGACATTTAATATGGAGTAAGACATAATGGTGGACACAGTATCTAAGGAAAACGGTGGCAGAGAAGAGGTGACAGTTAAGTAGAGAGGGAAATGACATTGGACTTGGAGACTAAGATGAAGATGGCACAGCTGAAAGTGTTTTAGACGACAACTAAGATGAAATAGGAAATGACGGCGGATACAAAGACTAACATAAAGATGATGGGGCTGAAAATGGTAGAGCTAGTGGTGGACACAGAAGCTATGACAGAATTGGTGTATTTATATTTGACTAGCCATTCCCCGTGGCTACACCCGCATATTACAGTGACAGTTAAGATGAAATAGGAAATGGTGGTAGACACAGTCGCTAAGGTAAAGATGGTGGAAGTGAAGGTGCTTGAGATGACAGTTAAGATGAATTGGGAAATGGCGGTGGATCTGGAGACTAAGATAAAGATTGTGGAACTGAAAGTGTTGGAGATGTTAATTAAGATGAAATCGGAAATGGCCGTGGACTCCGAGGATAAAAAAAAGGTGCTGGAGCTGAAAGTATTGCAGATGACATTTAATATGGAGTGAGAAATAATGGTGGACACAGTGGCTAAGGAAAAGATGGTAGAGGTGAAGGTGTTTGAGATGACAGTTAAGATGAAGTGGGAAATGGCGGTGGATTTGGAGACTAAGATAAAGATGGTGGTGCTAAAAGTGAGGAAGATGACAGTTAATAAGGGGTGAGAAATAATGGTGGACACAGGAGCTAAGGAAAAGGTGATAGAGCTAAGGTGACAGTTAAGTAGAGAGGGAAATGACAGTGGACTTGAGAGACAAGATGAAGATGGCGCAGCTAAAAGTGTTTGAGACAACAGTTAAGATGAAGCGTGGATACAAAGACTAACATAAAGATGGTGGAGCTGAAAATGATAGAGCTGGTGGTGGACACGTGGATTTGTAAATGACTAGCTGTTCCCCGCGGCTCCACTCGCGTAACAATGAAACAGGACAAACTTTAAAAATCAATGAACAGAAAGGTATCGCTAGCTAAGCAGAGGCAAGTTACGCTCCAAAACACAGAGGTAGACCGACTCCCCATTCCTGATGTCACGCTACCTCATCCCCTCGGCCTGTAGCCTCTGTCTTGGATTAGAGTGAATATATCATTCCTGCAAGCAAACTTTGATTCTTAGTATGATGAGAGAAGTCGCAAAATCAACCGGAATGTTCAAGCATCTAAAATCCGTGAAGTTGTTCTCTCATTCACTAGCTAAACAGAGACAAGGGACACCCTGAGGCTGGCGAGTGAGTGAGGAGGGACTCAGCCCAAGGCCTCTCTCTCGAAACCTGAAACATTTACCGATATCTATGCTAAAGAACGAAAGTCCAAGTCTCTGTTGACTCTTCCCATGAAGTCAGTAGATGGATTGGGAGAGCATGGGGGGTCATGAGGTCGCTGGAGAGGGGTGTGTGGAGCTCTAGGTTTCTCTGTAAAAGGACGAAGGTCCAAGCCTTTAGAGTCCTGGTGCTTCCTGTCTTGCTATATGGTTGCGAGACATGGACGCTATTCAGTGACCTGAAAGATAAAGATTGGATTCCTTTGGTACTGTGTCTCTCCGGAAAATCCTTGGGTGCATTTGGTTTGACTTTGTGTTGCTCATGGAGTCTCGAATGAGGCACATGACCTGCATTGTGAGGGAGCGTCAGTTACGGCACTACGGCCATGTGTCGCGTTTCCCCGAGGGTGATCCTGCTCGTAAGATTCTTATTGCTGGGGACCCGAGTGGCTGGACCAGGCCCAAGGGGCCGCCCACGTAACACCTGGCTGCGGCAGATAGAGGGTCATTTCCAGAGGGTGGGATTGGACCGTGTGTCTGCCTGGGGATCTGCAAACTGGGATCCTGAGTTGTTTTGTCATGTGGTGGGTGTGGCAATGCGCTGTACCAGTGCAGGCTCCTCAACCTGACTTGACTTGACTTGAAACACTTAGAGAAGATCCCTTGTTAACCTCTCACCCACTATGGAAAAACCCAGTATGTCACGTCTTTCAAGTTTTCAGCAAGTTGAGATAATGTTGTCACCCCTATAATTAACGATCTCTACAGTAGATTTAATTTCTTCTCAGCTTCACGTACACAATATTGTTTTTTTTTTTTCACGAATCAACAACACCTGCCATTTCAATCACGCAGTCGCAGCATTTCAATTACGTGATCGGAAATCCATCCTTCTTCATTGGTAGGCGGTCTTTCCTCATTGGTCAGTGGAGTTGCTCGGTTTTTGTCTTGCAGTATGTAAAATATGGTGTACTGTCACACACACATGTGCATGGGTGGCACCTAAAGGGCCTGAATGAGGGTAATTCCATGCCAGACCAGGGGGTGGCAGAGTGTACTAATCCTTTCTCTCTTTCCACTGCAGATCGATTATGGGAAATTCCGGGTGGTCCTGATGACATCACTTCTGATTTCGAGTCCAATGATGTCACTTTTGGTTCTGGCCCTAATGACATCACTTCCTCTCCGCTCATCTTTGTCCTATCAAGACAGTTCTGTTTTGGACTCCAACCTCTACACAACTGTACACATCTCAACTATTTTGCAGCCAGGAAAAATTATACAGGTGGCTGCCCCAAATCTTTTTGTGTCTCTTTGTCTCATCTTTGGCAATACATACCAGCTTCTTCCATCGTGCTGTGACCAGAATGAAGACATAGTTGGCCATCACCACTACCTTATAACCTTAGGAAAGACCTGGTAGTTCCAAAAAGTAAAGAAATAAAACCTCAAATTTGAAAAAAATGGCAGCTACTAGGTTTTTCCATTGCATGTAAAACCTTGGGATGGTCCATATCTCCCTGGCATACGCAGCCATTGGGACCACAGTACTCTTGTAGAGCTGAATCTTGATGGTTGTGGTGATCAGATGCTGTGTAGCAGTCGGAAGATTACTGAGACTGCTAATACCTTCAGGGGTGTAGCACAGAATTCTGGGCCCTAAACATAAGCAGTCTCTGTGGACCCCTTTCTCTTGAAAACAAAACTTTTCATTCCAGGCTTTGAGGGCTTAGTGGGCCCTAGGTAACCATTACCCTTACCCACCCCCTCAACTATGACACCCATGGTTACCTTGCCAATCGGGCACCACACGTCTTTTTCAGTACTCTCGCTATTCACTAGAATGATCCCAAATTAGGAGAATTCCTGTACCAGTTGGGCAGAGTGGTGGCTCTGAGGTAGGGATCTGCACTGGTAATCGGAAGTTTGCCAGTTCAATTTTCAGAAATCTGGGGCAGCCAACCGTGGCTGCAGGTTTTCATTCTGACCCTTTTTTAATGAGTGCCCTGTTTGTACTGTGAATTAACTTCTTGTGGATTCATTTTAATTGGCTTCTCTTTTAAGATTTGCTCCCCTGAATTTCTTCATCGTTCCTCTGAATTGTTTTGTTTCTTTCCTTAAATGGCACCCAAACAGAACTGAAACGTGAAATGAGGGAGCCGACAGAAGACCAACTAAGCCAGGGCCTCAAACTCCAACCAATTTCACTCCAACAAGTTGCTTAATGAGGTGCAGAGTCTTGTTGTTAATTAAACTCGTTCTTTAATTCCATGGCTTGTTGCTGTTCTCATTGTGCAATAGCAGACACATCTGATGTTGCGGATTTTCTGTTTTCTAAGAGCCCACTGTTCAAATGTTTTGTGGACCTGAGCAGATTGACATTCCTGAGACCTTCACCTTTCTTTATTTTCAGATATTGTATGAAGGACACCACTCGTTTTGGCTCATTTTGTCTCTCATTATTGTTTGGATGCTAATTAAGGAAAAAGAAACAATGAAGGGGTCTGAGTCTTCAAGAGCAAGTCAATTAAAATTAGTTCAAAAGCAGTTAATTAGCAGCAGAAACAGCTAGTCACTCATTAAGAAAAGGGTTAGAATGAAAACCTGCAGCCACGGTGGTCCTACAGGACTGGAGTTGGCGACCCCTCCCGTAAATGCCAATAGTGACTCTACTTCATTGGGCCCTTCAGAAAGACCCTAAACCTGCCATTGCTCCGTCCTGGGTATGACGTTAATGTGCATCCAGCCCTGCATGGAGCCCCTGTAGGGAAAAAGCTGGGGGTTGGTGACAGAATTGGCACTCCAGCCACCATTAAAAACCTCCCACTGGTTCCATTCTATCTGAACTGGTGAGGTGCCAAGGCTGCACTCGGGTCCTAATCTTGGATCCTGAGTTGGTTTGTCATGTGGCGGGTGTAGTAATGCACTGTATCAGCAGGTTCTCCTAACCTCTCTCTCTCTGTACCAGCTGGGCGATTGTCAATTTCGATCTTTGGTTGATTCTCGTGGTCATCAGTTTTTTCAGCATGCCAACCTTCCTCGCTTCATCTTCAAGGTGCATACATAGTTTACTGCCAGCAACACTATGGCGTCGCCAAAATCCAAATCCGTGAGCCGAGTTTGGTCCACCTGGGGAGACCCTCACGTCACACCATTCATTTATAAGACTGATTTTCTTTCATCTGAGAGTGAGCATCCAAATGGCTGACAGACTACGGCGGATCCGCATTTTTCAGACCTTCCCTTGTTTTCTTTTCAAATGTTTTATTGACGCACATTGTATGAAAGACATGCCTTCGTTTTTAACACTAGAATTATCAGAGTCTACGAAAAAACTCATAGATCTGTCCCACCTTAAAATGTTTCGCACCTCTCCATCAGCGTCTTTTGTCCTTTAAATGTGTTGATAAGCAGCAAACAGCAAGCAGCCTGCTATCATATCCCCCACCCTGCACAGTTTTCTCAGCTCAAGTCTGTTTACCTGCGTGTCAGTTGCTTAGAGTTGTATAGTATGAGAAGTCAAGCAAAATCACACCTTTTATAAATACTATATATTGTTATTTGGAACACATGCATGAAATGAGATGAGAATAATCAAAGCCATTCCACTTTCATTCGAAAGTGACTGAAACAAAAACCTCCAGGAACCGAGTTTGACACGTCTGTACACTACCTGGAATAAATTGCGTGGATTCCATAAAACTTTGTTATATATTATATAATATATAATAGTCAGTCGTCCGTGACATATAATATTCAGTATGTCATGGACGACTGACTGAGTATGTCAGGGACGTCTTAACAGCATTATGGGACCCCCGGGTGAAGTGGTATGCTGGGACCCCTGTTTTGATAGCAAAACAGAAACATACACTCTGTTGTCAAAAATATTGGGACGCCTGCCTTTACACACACATGAACTTTAATGCCACCCCATTCTTAATATATAAAATATTAATATATACAGTATATTAATATATATTAATATCTTAATACATAGGCTTTAATATGAAGTTGGCCCACCCTTTAGAACTATGACAGCTTCAGCTCTTCTGGGAAGGCTTTCCAGTGTGTTTATGGGAATTTGTGACCAGGAAAGCATTGGTGAGGTCAGGCGCTGATGTTGGATGAGAAGGCCTGGCTCACCTGCAGTCTCCGCAGTCTCTAATTCATCCCAAATGCGTTCTGTCAGGTTGAGCTCAGGGCACTGTGCAGCCACACCAAACTCGCTCCTCCATTTCTTTATAGACCTTGCTGTGTGCACTGGTGTATGCCCAGTCATGTTGGAACGGGAAGGTGCTATCCCCAAACTGTTCCCGCAAAGTCCAAAATTGCTTCGTATGCTGAAGCATTAAGAGTTCCTTTCACTGGAACTAAGGAGCCAAGCCTGACCCCACACCATAATCCCCCTCTCCACCAAACTTTACACTTGGCACAATGCAGTCAGGCGAGTCCTGTTCTTTTGGTCAGACTCGTCCATCGGATTGCGTGACTTGTCACTCCAGAGGACACGTCTGCACTGCTCTAAAGTCCAGTGTTGGTGGGCTTTACACCTCTGCATCTGACGCTTGGTGATGTCAGGCTTGGCTGCAGCTGCTCGGCCGTGGAAACCCATTCATTCCATGAAGCTCTCTCTCTATGCCACACTGTTCTTGAGCTTTCGGAGATCTGTGAGAAAGTTGGTGACTTCTGCCCACCTCAGCATGCGCTGCCCCTGCTCTGTAATTTGACGTGGCCTGCTGATGTTCCCAATTGCTTTCATTTTGTTATAACACCACTAACAGTTGACCGTGGAATATTTAGTAGTGAGGAAATGTCACAAATGGACTTATGGCACAGGTGGCATCCCATCGCGGTGCCATGCTTAAATTCACTGAGCTCCTGAGAGCAACCCATTCTTTCACGAATGTTTGCAGAAGTCATCTTCATGCCGTGGTGTTCGAGTTTATACACCTGTGGCCATGGAAGTGATTGGAACACCTGAATTAAATGATTTGGAATCGTGTCCCAATACTTTTGGCAATACAGTGTATATAGGTATCAGAAATATCATGCGCCCCTATGCTCCTGTGGCCCCCTGGCCAGTGCCCATGGTGCCCATATGTTAAGGCGGCCCTGGCAGCACATGTGAACTTCACACAGTCCATGACTGGTTAATTCATGAAGCTCATGGAGATCGTGCTCATTACTAAGCATACGACCATGAATTAGATGCTAATTATTTTGATTAGCGCGTCCTGCTGATCTGTGGATTTTACACGCTCTCCCTGTGCGCTCGGTGGGTTTTCCTCCCACACCTATCAAGACGTGCCTGTCGGGTCATTTTATACCCATTTGGCTCAGGTGTGGGGGGCCTGCGATGAACTAGCGTCCAGCCCATAACTGTTAGGGTCTTGAGCACTATATGCTGCGACCCAAAATTAAATTAAGCGTCTTAGAAAATGTGCTTAGTGTTTAGATTTTGCACATTTTTTTAAAGCATTCAGTGCAGATTATTTGCGCGAGACCGTCTGAGCTGAACACTTCTGCAGCGGCCACCTCGCCGCGACTCTTACGTGTCACCTGAATGTGACGTGTCACTTTATCACAAAAAAAAAACAAAAAAAAAAAACTGGCTGTGTGACTCCGCGCGCATGTCGGCGCAGACGAGACCGGCGGCGTGAAGAATCCGCGCAAATCCCAGCGTCAAGAAAGGGGAGGCGATCCTATTGGAATCATTTGCGGTTTCTGTACACATCAGAAGTGACACGTCGATAGATGGAGAACGTGCCCTGCAATCCTTGATGAGGTCATAAAGAGACAAGATAGGTCTCACCGAGTATTTCGGAAGTTTTATATCGTTTCATGTGCTAATTTTGAAAACGGCCAAAGAGCCGGGTGATATATAGCGCCTTTCAGAGGGAAAAACTACCTCCGTCCTGAAGCACATAACACTTGAAATTACATCAATTTGCTTAGCAGATGCTTTTATCTAAAGCGGTTCACAGATAATCCCGTAAACATTAGTCCGGGGGGACTGGTTGGGAACAAATGTGACAGGACGAGGGGACAAAGTTGATCCTCAAGAGCTCAGAACAAAAGTGACTTAGAATTCCGAGGTTACATAATCTAACAGCTAATATAAAACAGAAATTCACCAAAGAGTCTTCAAACGCTTCTTAAACAGCCACTTTATGCGATTTAGCACTTTCTCCTTTTTAGCATAGGAGCCACTGACGTGTTATATTCTCATGTACTGTATATTCCATATAGCGCCTTCTGGAAGCACTTGCTGCGACTAGCTCCGTAAGGATTCATGCCATTTTAGCATAATGAGCCACCGCGATGTTCTGTAAAAGCAGGGTGGGTAGATTTCGAACCATCTTTACGCCATATAGCGCCTTTCAGGGCGAACAATCAATCATCAGTAAACACTTTACGCAATTAGCTCCATAACGGTTTATGCCTTTTAGGAGCCACCGGACTGTTAAAATCGAGATGGGAATATTTCACTAATCTTTATTCTATATAGCGCCTTTCAGGTAGAACAACAATGCCCTTCAGGGAACACTTAATGTAGTTAACCCCAAAAGAATATATGTCGTTTTAGCTCAGCACCCTCCGAAAATTTAAAAGCAGGGTGGAAATATTCCAGTGATTTTCATTCCATATATGTGAACAACTATTTCCTTCTGGAAGCACTTTATGTGAGTAAATTCATGAGGATTTATGCAATTTAAGCAGAATAAAACCAGGATGGGAATATTCCTTTAAGCCATATAGCGCCTTTCAGGGTGAACACATACCTGGTTAGTTGCAGGAGGATTTATGCAGTTTCACGTGTCAGGGTTAACAACGCTGACAGAGCTAACAAAAAAAAAAAAAAAAACACATACACCATTACCGCTCAGCCACGCTGAAAGGTATGTCGCGCCTCCCCTCGCAAATCCTCATCACGATTTCAAACTAATAATTTTCTGCCACCTGAATTCGTTTTACTGGCTTTTTTAATGGCAGACAGAAACGGACAGTCGGCTGTCCTGTCATCTGATGGATTGATGGATTACAGTAAGGAAAAGTTCTGCAAGGCGTTAAGGCGTTTGGTTTTAATAACAGATAACGCTCGAAAGCGTCCATTTCGGCTTATTTGCTCCTTTTTTGCAAGTTGTAATTTTCTAGGAACTCTAGGAATTAAAGAAATGAAATGTGCTTTTGGGTAATTTGGAAAACTTCTATTTGGACTTTTTTTTTTTTTTTTTTTTTGAGAGAGAGAGAGAGAGATGCGTCGATGGAAAATCAAGCGCTGCGCTGTTGGGTCTCACTGCTTTCGTGGCAGAAGAAGATGCGCGCAGTTCTGTTTTATGGCTTTGTCTCCCTCGGGGCCCGCGTTGGGATATAAGGGAGCATTTCCACTTCCATGTATTTACTTAGCAGACACTTTTATCCAAAGTGACTTACAAAAGAGGTGTATAAAAGGGGAGGGACTGTTTGGGAACAAGTGTGAGAGAACAAGGTGACAAAATCGATCATTTCAAGTGAGGAACTCGGAGAGAAATAACAAGCGAGTTAACAATTTATCTAACACCGGTTAGACAGAAAGTCAAGCTAAGCCCCCTTAAAACTCATGTCCAGACATCCAGACCAAATCAATGATGAAACAATGTTCCTTGGTGGAGTTCTGGGAGACTTTATCACACTACCCCAGGTATTTCATGGCCCACCCTAATCACTTAAAATTATTGTATATGACTACTTGCTTGGGTGGCACGGTGGCACAGTGGGTAGCGCTCCTTTCTCGCAGTTAGGAGACCCAGGTTCGCTTCCCGAGTTCTCCGTGCGTGGAGTTTGCATGTTCTCTCCGTGTCTGCGTGGGTTTCCTCCGGGCGCTCGGGTTTCCTCCCACAGTCCAAAGACGTGCAGGTTAGGTGGTTTGGTGATTTTTAATTGGCCCTAGTGTGTCGGTGTGTTTGTGTGTGTCCTGTGGTGGGTTGGCACCCTGCCCGGGATTGGTTCCTGCCTTGTTGACTGGATTTGGCTCCAGCAGATCCCCGTGACCCTGTGTTTGGATTCAGCAAGTTGAAAAATGGATGGCTGGATGGATAGACTACTTGCTTGAAGTTAATTGGCACAGTTGCAACCTGTGACAGACTGATGCCACATGCAGGCCTGGTGTCTATTTCTGTTGTGCAGGGCACATGAACTTGAATTACATGAGCAAATTAGAAACTGAGCTTGTTTATTCAGGGCAGTGCGGTGGCGCAGTGGGTAGCACTGCTGCCTCGCAGTTAGGAGACCTGTGGGTTCACTTCCCAGGTCCTCACTGCGTGGAGTTTGTATGTTCTTCCCGTGTCTGCGTGGGTTTCCTCCCACAGTCCAAAGACATGCAAGTTAGGTGGATTGGCGATCCTAAATTTTCCCTAGTGTGTGTGTGTGAGCACGCCCTGCGGTGGGCTGGCGTCCTGCCTTGCGCCCTGTGTTGGCTGGGATTGGCTCCAGCAGACCCCCGTGACCCTGTAATTAGGATGTAGCGGGTTGGATAATGGATGGATGGCTGGCTTAATTATATTAGTATTCAGACCCTTTTCCTCCACATTGTGCTCAGGTCCATCCCGTTTGCTTTAATTCTCCTTAAGACATTCCTAGAACTCGCCTGGCGTCCACCTGTGGCAAACCAATTTGATTGGACATCGCTAAGAAAGGCCTGTATATGGAAGGTCCCACAATTGTCACGCCATGTCAGGAGGTAAACCAAGCCATGAGGTCCAAGGAGCTCTCTGTAGACCTCGGTGATCAAATGGTGGTGAGGCAAAGATCAGGGCAAGGGGGTCAAACCATCTGAAAAGCTTTGAGTGTTCATAGGAGCACAACTACAATGCGGTCAGTCTGTCATTTTCCAACCCGCTATGTCTTAAAACACAGGGTCACGGGGGGTCTGCTGGAGCCAATCCCAGCTAGCACAGGGCGCAAGGCAGGAATAAACACCGGGCAGGGTGCCAGCCCACCACAGCAGTTACAAGATAATACAATTTATTTTTATTCAACCCAAAATCACACAAGGAACGCCGCAATGGGCTTTAACAGGCCCTGCTTCTTGACAGCCCCTGAGCCTTGACTCTCCAAGAAGACGAGAAAAAACTCCCAAAAAAACCTTTGTAGGGAAAAAAAAAAAATGGAAGAAACCTCGGGTGTTCAATGAGGGACCCCTTTCCAGGTAGGGTGGACGTGCAGTGGGTGTCAAAAAAAGGGGGTCAATACAATAAAATACACAGTAGAGAACATAAGTAATTGTGTTAGTTGCCTGAAGAATCGTGAAATGGAAGAAGTTTGGACCCACCAGGACTCTTCCTAGAGTTGGCTATCTGACCAAACTGAGTAACTTAGCAAGAAGGGCCTTGGCTGTGACCGAGAGTGCAACGGTCACTTTAAAAGAGCTTCATAAGTCCTTTGTTGAGATAGGAGAATCGGTTGGGAGGACAATCCTCTCAGCAGCACGCCATCAATCAGGGGTTTGTGGTGGCGTATCTAGAAGAAGCCACTTTTGAGTAAAAAAAGGCATGTGCCAGTCTGCTTGGAGTTTTCCAAATGGCATTTAAAGATTTCCTGGCATGATGGGACAAAAATTGAAATCTTTGGGCATTATGTCTGGTGAAGACTGGGCACCGCTCATCTCCTGCCTGATTGCATCCCCATGGTGAAGCATTGTGAGTGCCAACATCATGCTATGGGGGCCGACAGGCTGCTCAGAATTGAGGGAAGGATGATTGAAGCCAAATACAGAGAGGGTGGTCCTTGGAGAAAACTTTTCAGCACATCAATGACCCAAAAGCCGACCACCAAGACAATAGTGGAGTGGCTTTGGGACAAGTCTCTAGGTGTCCTTGAGTGGTTCAGCCAAAGCCCAGACTGAAACCCCATAGAGAGAGAGACCTGAAGATGGCAGTTTACAGACACTTTTCGTTTAATCTAATTGGAGCTGGAGAGGATCTGCCAACTGCCCAAATCCTGGTGTTAGGTGGACTTGAAGACTTGAAGGTGTAATCACATCCATTAGGGGCTTCCACAAAGTACTGAACTAAGGGGTCTGAATACTTCTATGAAGGATACCTTGGTTTTTGCCCTGACATTGTGGTGTACATTGTTAGGACCTTCCACCTACAGGGCATGTGCCTTTCTAAATGATGTCCCATCAATTCAGTTTGCCAGAGGTGGACACCAGTCAGGTTCTAGAAACATCTCAAGGAAGAAGAAAGCAAACAGGAGCACGATGTGGAGTGACAAAGCACAGAGTCTGAATGCCAACATGAATGGGCCATTATGGGTTTTTGAGTGTAGACTCAAATGGAAAGTGTATCCGTGTAAAATGAAACCTCCAACACAATAAAGTGTGCAGAATGTGAAGGGGTCACAATCCACAACACATGAATTTTACTATCTGCTCCCTTCGGTGGCCACATGTGCAGCTGAGGACATTAAGACCTTGGGGGGATATCTCATTCCATCTTTAGTCAAGTTGGGGAGTTGCAGTCACAGAGCTGTGCTTGGGGTGTCCCCCTTTAAGTCAGGGTCCAGTAGGACCGAGTGGACATGCGTCACTGTCACTTGCTGTTAACACATAATCTGGTTTCATGCAGCCCCCCCAGCTCTTAGCGAACTCAAAGTCAAAGTCATCTTAAACTGTCAGATCTTCTTTATGATCATCTTCCGCATTGTAGGTTAAGGGTGGTGGTGGTGCGGTGGGGGGGGGGGATTACACGTTTTTCTCCTGCACCCCTTCATGCAGTCACTCTTAGTGTGTTCCGACACAAATCCAAACTTTAATTCCTTTCAAATAGCAAGTTTCACCGGTGAAGTGCACACACAATGAGCGGCACCCGACCGGCGGTTAGAAAAAAATTCCAAAGCCCCCCATTTGACAGAGCAGCCGGCACAAACCTGAGCATGTAGGAGCCTGCCGGTTGTGGAGAGGCACCTCAGGGATGCTGCGGCTGTCTGCTTGATAAGTTTCTCACATCTCAGAGCGCGTCAGGAAGGAACCGCCAAGGCGTCTCTCTCTCTGGACAAAATACGTGAAGATATGGTGGGGTTGGGGGCTTAGCATGAGCCCTGAAGAAAACCCGAGCTGCAGAGGGAGAGCCTTGTCTGTTATGTGAGCACACGGTCAGCCCTTCATTTTCGAGACAAACAATAATTCAGTGGGGGAGTCAATGCAGCAAGAGACCTCATGAGGATGGCATAGTTAGAACTTTAGAACACTCCAGACGAGGACAGGCCATTCAGCCCAACAAAGCTCGCCAGTCCTATCCACTTATTAGTTAAGGAATCACGGGATAGTGGGAATCAGACAACGCTGGATTATCGAATGGGACCCCAAGGACACACAGGGTGCGCTATGTCCAACGTATATTTAGTGGATCAACCAGTCCAGCGTGACGGATCGGCATCTCGATGACTAATGACACCTTGATGACACACATTGAGGCGTAGGACCCACCAGCAAGGGCACACAGAAACAACATGTGCCAGTTATATAATTACCGCACCATATCATCCTATCGGTATAATGAAGTTTGCTCCTTATATAATCATTGGATCAAAGCATTTGGTGAGCATGGAAGGTGAGCTGTGCCCACCGTGTCATTAAGTGAACTTAATCACCCACATAAAATAGAAAGGGACCACAAACACTACATATTTGGAAGAGCAACCCATCCAATGAGGTGCGCCCATTGCATAATTAGTGGTCCAAAGCATCTAATTGGTCACAAGAGCTGTCCGTCATACATGTGGCCCACTAAACCATTCACCCCGAATGTGGCAAGAGAGTAGCTGATGATGATATCACAGTAGTCCACACCAAAATGCTCGCACTCCAAAAAATCAATGTGCTTTATAGATTTAGACGTGTGGTGCCCATTTCTCTACCTCAGAGGTTCTCAATTCCTGGGGCACCACCAAGGCTGCGGGTTTTCATTCCAACCAATAAATGGTTCACAGTCACAGGGGTCATGGCCAGAAAGCTGGCCAAGAAGCCGATGCTCATTCTGGCTGAGGTCCAGAGAATCATTGTGGAGATGAGAGAAACTTCCAGAAGGAAAACCATCAGTCCAACACTATACTGATCTGAGCTTTATGACAGAATAGCCAGCTACAAGCTACTTGTCAGCAAAAGACACATAAAGGAGTCTCAAACTATGAGAAACATCATTCTCTGATCTGATGAAATAAGGATTAGCATCCTGTCTGGAGGATTCACCACTTGAGTAATCCCAGCAGTGAAGCCTGGTAGTGGCAGACCCATGCAATGCCATGGGGTTGTTTTTCTGAGGCAGACACTGGGAGACCAGTAAGGGTCGAGGGAAAGGTGAACAGAGGCAAGTGCAGGGATATCCTTAATGAAAACCTGCTCAGAGTGTTCTGGAGCTCCAACTAGGCTGAAGGTTCACCTTTCAAATGGATGATGACCCTCAGCACAAAGCTAAGACAACACAGAGGTGGCTTAGGGACAACTTTGGGAAAGTTCCTTGAATTGCTCAGCCGGAGGCCAGACTTGAATCCAATCGAAACATCTCTAGCGAGACCAGGAGATGGAGAACACCGGTGGTCTCCATTCAACCTTCATAGAGCTCGACAAGATCTGAAGAGAAGAATGGCAGGAAATCCCCAAATCCTGGTGTGTAAAGCTTGTCAATCAAACCCAAGAAGACTCCAGGCTGGAAGTGCTGCCAGATGAGCTTCAACTAAGTTCTGAGGTAAAGGTCTGAATACTTGTGTCAATGGGATAAGTTTTGGAATTTTCATTAAAAATTGTAAAAATTCCTAAACTCCCGTTGAGTCTTCATTGATGTTTGAGGAAAAAAATGAATTTAAATGATTTGAGCACAAGGCTGCAACCTAACAAAATGTACAAAATCTGAAGACTTTCTGATGGCACTGAACATCTTCACCTCCACGTAAACGTTCCCTCATGCGTTCCAACACTAGGGGCTCCCTCACCACCATTGTTCTATGAAGGCGTCACGCGGCTTGGCTTTGTTCCACCCCTCTATAATTCAGATCTCCCTAAGGGGAGCACCTCGGAGTTCAAACGGCAGCTAATAAGCAGCAACCGGCTCTTCATGTGCGGCTCTCATTAATTGGCCATATGGTGCTAATTGAGCTCGTTTTAATTAGGAAAAACTCAGATCTCGTTAGCTCGGAGAGGGCCATACTGCTGTTATTATGAAGTCTTTCTATGGTTTTTATCTGGGGGCCACACCTTTTAGCTTGTTAGGTGTTTTCATATCATGGCGTACACTTGACTTCCTCAAAGTCTTCCACAACTCTCTTAAGGTGTTCTTCTCCTGGTGAACATCCACACAGTTCATCGTTATAAAACAAGAAGTCGCAAATCACAACAAAGAGAAATCAGCACTGGGTCGGCTGCAAGACTGAACCGTGAAGACGAGGGTGGCAAGACGGTTCAAGACTGTAGTGAGTGGAGCTTGGACCTGAGAAATGGTTATTTGATGGAAATGAGAGAACCTTGGAGTGTCCAACGTAAGAGTAAGAATGAAGATGTCAAATGTCAGTAGTGATAAAACTGGAAGGCTTTTTCCTGGTAGAAGGGATGGGTACAAAAAACTGAATGGAGTGATCAGGGCCATCTTAATGAATGGGTACTCTGGGCAGTTGCCTGGGGGCTCCCATGCTGTATGGTTTACCAGTTTATAT
The DNA here is from genome assembly GCF_016835505.1 of Polypterus senegalus. Lineage (NCBI taxonomy): Eukaryota > Metazoa > Chordata > Cladistia > Polypteriformes > Polypteridae > Polypterus > Polypterus senegalus. The sequence continues at coordinate 7,144,238 of NC_053170.1, read as the reverse complement.
GTTGAAATATAATACAGATGACCCCCTGAAATTTGCGGGGGGTTATGTTCCTATAGCATCGGCGAATTGTGAAGAACCGCAAATTTTGGAAGTGGTCAAAAAATGCCTAGAAATGCCTATTTTTATAGTTTAAACCATAAATATGTCCTAAAAACACTTTAATTTCATTTCAAACTCAGCTTAATACATTACCCTAAAAAAAGAATGTAAAGGTAAACCCGTCTACTGTCCAGTACTGTACTGCTGTGTCTCCCACAGTGGTTGATTGTAAAATACCGATGTTACCGCTATATGTACTGGAATTCAGCGCGTTTTCTTTGTATGCACTGTCGTTTTCTTTGGTATAAGTAGGGTAAATACGTAATAATTGAAATTATTAAAAATACAGCAAAATACTCACCAATAATGAATGCTATTGATTGAAGAAGATGATGATGATGAAGAATTAGCTGTGCAGTAATGAAGATAACGACTGCTCAGCAAAGCAGAGGATTTACAGCTTCTCATGGGGCTACTGCGGCATAACTTTTTAGTTCCCGGAGCAAATCTAATAGTTCAAACTTTTCCTGGAGTGTTTTAGATAGATAGATAGATAGATAGATAGATAGATAGATAGATAGATAGATAGATAGATAGATAGATAGATAGATAGATAGATAGATAGATAGATAGATGTGAAAGGCACTATATAATAGATAGATAGATAGATAGATTGATAGATAGATGTGAAAGGCACTGTATAATAGATAGATAGATAGATAGATAGATAGATAGATAGATAGATAGATAGATAGATAGATAGATAGATAGATATGTGAAAGGCACTATATAGATAGATAGATAGATAGATAGATAGATAGATAGATAGATAGATAGATAGATATTTGAAAGGCATTATATAGATAGATAGATAGATAGATAGATAGATAGATAGATAGATAGATAGATAGATATGTGAAAGGCACTATATAGATAGATAGATAGATAGATAGATAGATAGATAGATAGATAGATAGATAGATAGATAGATAGATAGATAGATAGATAGATAGATAGATATTTGAAAGGCACTATATAGATAGATAGATAGATAGATAGATAGATAGATAGATAGATAGATAGATAGATACTTTATTAATCCCAATGGGAAATTCACATAATCCAGCAGCAGTATACTGATACAAAGAAACAATATTAAATTAAATAGTAATAAAAATGAAAAAAAATGAAAAATGAAAATTTTAAACTTTTTCTGGCGCTTTGGTTCATTGCCAGAAGCCTTAGAAGGTGCAGGGCATTTGGGCGACATCTTTGGGCTTTAAGAAGAACAAAACGAAAAACACTCAGCGAAACACTCAAGAGAGCTACACGCGCTAAACTGTTAAGATACAGGAATGCATGGGCTACATCTGCCAGAGAGGCGGCACAGAGAAGCAGCCAATCAGCAGCAAGGATTGGCTACTTTCACCATCCCGAGCCGCGTTTTCCTCTACGGTTTGCTTTGTGTTCTCTCTACAGTAGAGTACTGCCACAAAAAAAGCCATAAAAAAATTGCGGAGGATATTTGCGGTTTCCACTAACAATTATTATTTCGGTTCTAAGGGAAAATCCACAAATGACTGAGGCTGCGAACTCTGAACCACGACTTCGCGGGGGTCTACTGTACACTATACTAAACTATAAGTATTTGTTATTTTGTTACAAGTGGACATTGGCATTCGCCTCCGATTTAGTATCACGGTCACCTCTGCCACCTCACGTGCCTGTATGTGTACGGATCTCACGCACACCGTAATGTAAGAGCGTATCTGTTAACGTCACTTCAACTCAATTCTCTACAAAGTAGTTTCACAAATGTTTGTGTTGAACACTTGATTAATAAGAAATAATTCATAGTAATTTCGTACTGTGCCATCTCCATCTGTATGGTTTACCAAGTGAGTTTCAATTATATGTTGAATATTTGAGTGTTTTATTAAAATTTTTATTTATTAAAACCGGCCGTTCATTTGGAGCCGCAGACCTGCTCTACCACAGTCCTCTCCACCTTAAACCTCTGCCAACCCAGCGCAACTGGCGACCCAGGTCCGCGGCTTGGTCCCAACACTCCTCTAAAAACAATAAATGCAATTAAACAATCTCACACTGAAACCCACCCAAGCCCCCCTTGTTAAAGCAGGACATTAAAAGAATAAGAACTTTTAAAATGACAATAAAACAATGTCCATTAAAAAGCTCAGTCCTTTGAAATGTCCTCCTGCGGCTTGGGTCCAAGGGTTCTTTCAAAACAGTCTGGCACCTGTGCCGCTTGCTGTTCTATCTGATTTTCTTCGGTCCCCATTGTCAGCTCATCCCACCGCTGCTACCATTTTTAACGGTGTGGGTCCTCCTCTATGCTAAAGTGAGCCTGCCCACTCGCTTCCTTCACTCGTGCACTGGCTTTTTTCTCTTCTTTCTCTAACCTCCATTCTGTCTTGTTCCTTCACTTTCTTTTCCCTCTTGACCTCTTGTGCCATCCCATAGTTATATGGCTCTGTGGGCGCAGCGTCTCAATCACGCACCGCAGGAAGCCAATGAAGCAACTGAGAACGATCGCACCCTCACGTGCAGCTGTGTCTCGCCCCAATGACCTCATCCACTCCCCGCGGCTGCACGAGTGAGCCAAAGGAGACTGACACAGCCAATGGGGTATTTATTATAACTGGCCGTTCGTTTGGATCCCCGGACCTGCTATACCACAGAGATCTATATGAATGTGTCTAATCAATCTCTACGTATACAGTAAATGGCAAATCCCTCACTGACTCGTCACTAATTCTCCCACTTTCCATATCGGTGGGAAGCTGAAATTTTGCCTGCTCATTCCTTGCAGTGTACTTACAAAAGTTAGGTTTGTTTCATGTCCTATTGCAACACCCAAGTGGGTACCCCCTAAACTGTATACATAGATAGGGGAAACCCCTTCTCACTATTTCTTCGACGTACAATATACGTAGGAAGCCCAAATTTCCCATGCTCATCCTTTACACTGTACTAACAAACGTTAAGTATGTTTCATTTTGCACCGTACCCTGTAAAAAACTTTCAAAAATAACGTCTTCTTTTTGGCGGTTCTCACCATTATGCCATAAGGAACGTTCGCAAAATGACCTCTCCTTTTGGTGGTTTCATTCCATACCGTTAATACGGTAGAGACGCACAAGGGCTGCCCCCGGTCCCCCTTCCTTTCTCCACGCGGCCACTGTCCGCGCACCTGGTGTCTGGAGTTGTACCTGAGGGTTCAAGGGAGCACTAGCGCCCCTACTGCCTCAAAATATATATATATATATATATATATATATATATATATATATATATATATATATATATATATATATATATATATATATATATATATATATATACTGCTCAAAAGAATTAAAGGAACACTTTTAATCAGAGTATAGCATAAAGTCAATGAAACTTATGGGATATTAATCTGGTCAGTTAAGTAGCAGAGGGGTTGTTAATCAGTTTCAGCTGCTGTGGTGTTAATGAAATTAACAACAGATGCACTAGAGGGGCAACAATGAGATGACCCCCAAAACAGGAATGGTTTAACAGGTGGAGGCCACTGACATTTTTCCCTCCTCATCTTTTCTGACTGTTTCTTCACTAGTTTTGCATTTGGCTACAGTCAGTGTCACTACTGGTAGCACGAGGAGATACCTGGACCCTACAGAGGTTGCACAGGTAGTCCAACTTCTCCAGGATGGCACATCAATACGTGTCATTGCCAGAAGGTTTGCTGTGTCTCCCTGCACAGTCTCAAGGGCATGGAGGAGATTCTAGGAGACAAGCAGTTACTCTAGGAGAGCTGGAGAGGGCCATAGAAGGTCCATAACCCATCAGCAGGACCAGTATCTGCTCCTTTGGGCAAGGAGGAACAGGATGAGCACTGCCAGAGCCCTACAAAATGACCTCCAGCAGGCCACTGGTGTGAATGTCTCTGACCAAACAATCAGAAACAGACTTCATGAGGGTTGCCTGAGGGCCCAAATGTCTACTGCCCTGTGCTCACTGCACAGCACCGGGGAGCTCAATTGGCATTTGCCATAGAATACCAGAATTGGCAGGTCCACCACTGGCGTCCTGTGCTTTTCACAGATGAGAGCAGGTTCACCCTGAGTATATGTGAAAGGCGTGAAAGGGTCAGGAGAAGCCGTGGAGAATATTATGCTGCCTGTAACATCGTTTAATGACTGGTTTGGTGGTGGGTCAGTGATGATCTTGGAGGCATATCCATGGAGCGACTCACAGACCTCTACAGGCTAGACAACGGCATCTTGACTGCCATTAGGTATCAGGATGAAATCCTTGGACCCATTGTCAGACCCTACGCTGGTGCAGTAGGTCCTGGTTTCCTCTAATGCACGACAATGCCCGGCCTCATGTGGCAAGAGTATGCAGGCAGTACCTGGAGGATGAAGGAATTGAAACAATTGAATGGCCTTCACGATCCCCTGACTTAAACCCAATAGAACATCTGTGGGACATTATGTTTCGGTCCATTAGGCGCTGCCAGGTTGCTCCTCAGACTGTACAACAGCTCAGGGATGCCCTCATACAGATCTGGGAGGAAATGCCACAAGACACCATCCGTCGTCTCATTAGGAGCATGCCCGACGTTGTCAAGCATGCATACAAGCTCGTGGGGCCACACAAGATACTGAAAAGCATTTTGAGTAGCAGAAATTAAGTTTTGAAAAATGGACTAGCCTGCCACATCTTCATTTCACTCTGATTTTAGGGTGTCTACACAATTGAGCCCTCTGTAGGCAGAAAACTTTTATTTCCATTAAAAGACTTGGCATCCTTTTGTTCCTAAGACATTGCCCTGTCGTTATTTGTATAGATATCCAACTTCATATTGAGATCTGATGTATCTAATGTGTTAAAGTGTTCCTTTAATTTTGTGAGCAGTGTGTATATATATATATATATATATATATATATATATATATATATATATATATATATATATATATATATATATATATATATATACAGTCATATTAAAAAGTTTTGGAACCCCTCTTAATTCTTTGTATTTTTGTTTCTCATTGGCTGAGCTTTCAAAGTAGCAACTTCCTTCTAATATCTGACATGCCTTATGGACACAGTAGGATTTCAGCAGTGACATTAAGTTTATTGGATTAACAGAAAATATGCATCATAACAAAATTAGACAGGTGCATAAATGTGGCCCCCCAACAGAGATATGACATCAATACTTAGTTGAGCCTCCTTTTGCTCCTTTGAGCCTCAAGACGCTGCCCTCCTATAGCCTGTGATGAGTGTCTGGATTCTGGACGTTGGTATTTCTGACCCCATTCTTCATACACAATCTCTCCAGTTCAGTTCAATTTGATGGACAGCCTGCCTGAAATCATCCCACAGATTTCCGATGATATTCAAGTCAGGAGACTGTGACGGCCATTCCAGAACATTGTACTTCTCCCTCTGCATGAATACCTTTGTAGATTTCCAACTGTGTTTTGGGTCCTTGTCTTGTTGGAATATCCAACCCCTGCGTAACTTCAACTTTGTGAGTGATGCTTGAACATTATCCTGAAGAATTTGCTGATACTGGGTTGAATTCCTCCGACCCTCGACTTTAACAAGGCCCCCAGTCCCTGAACTGGCCACACAGCCCCACAGCATGATGGGACCTCCACCAAATTTGACAGGAGGTAGCAGGTGTTGTTCTTGGAATGCCATGTTCTTCTTCTGCCATGCAAAGCACTTTTTGTTATGACCAAATAACTCCATTTTTTTCTCATCACTCCAAAGCACTTTGTTCCAAAATGAATCTGGCTTGTCTAAATGAGCATCTGAATACAACAAGCGACTCTGTTTGTGGTGCGAGTGCAGAAAGGGCTTCTTTCTCATCACCCTGCCATACTGATGTTCTTTGTGCAAATTGCTCTGAATTGTAGAACGATGTACAGATACACCATCTGCAGCGAGATGTTCTCGTAGGTTTTTGGAGGTGATCTGTGGGTTTTCTGTCACCATTCTCACAATCCTGCCTCTTCATATGTCGCTCCTGTATTTTTCTTGGCCTGCCAGACCTGCTGGGTTGGTTTAACAGCAACTGTGCCTGTGGGCTTCCATTTCCTGATTCCATTCCTTGCAGTTGAAACTGACAGTTTAAACTTCTGAGATGTCTTTTTGTAGCCTTCACCTAAACCAGGAGACTCAATAATCTTTGTTTTCAGATCTTTGGAGAGTTGCTTTGAGGATCCCATGCTGTCTGTCACTCTTCAGAGGAGAGACAAAGGGAAGGAAGCACAACTTGTAATTGACCACCTTAAATACCTTTGACCACTCATGATTGGACACACCGGTTTATTAAGGTCAAGGCTTAACGAGCTCATCCAGCCAATCAGCATTGAGCAGTGACAGTCATTCAAATCAGCACAATGACAAGGGGACCCACATTTGTGCACAGCCAGTTTTTCACATTTGATTTCATTTCATACAACTAAATACTGCGTCACTAAAAGTCTTTGTTCGGAAAACACCGCAGTGCTCCGATGTTCCTAGGAAATGAACGACATGCCACTGTGATCTTTCTGGTTGAAAGTAAATTATTATGCAGGATGAGAGGGGTTCCCAAACTTTTTCATATGACTGTATATGTTATGGCCAAAACCCAAAATCAGCCAAATTGGGAAATGGTCAATGTCACTGTCAATTGATCAGCCAATGTCCGATCTTTTCCTTGATTTTGGGATTTGGTTAGCCAGTTTGGGGCAATCGGCCAAAATCGGAAGAAAAAAGGCGTGAGCAGAGATTTGTTGCGCACTTAGTAGTTCAATTGCATCGAGTGTAGCCTTGGCAGCTCTTGTTCAGAAAGCAGACGCAACTCGGTTGTTTCACAATAATTAAGATTAGGTATATAAGTAGGTTTCACATTTCTGTTATCGTTTTAGCCCTAAATTAGTGACTTAACATCAGGGACCTATTTTATTGACCTTAAGGTTAGTGTTTGGGCGAGGAGAAGGCCGTTTCAAGTGGCGTCCGCATTCTGAACAAGACCTGCCTTGAGCTGTTTGTCATGCAGAATGGGAAACTCACTTCTGAATCTGCACATGAAATTTTTAAGCATCTTCGCACTTTGAGCAGAAAGTCTTATATCAGCACATCGTGTTTTGGCCAGGGAGTTCTTGCCACTTTGAGAAATGGTCGGCCAAAGTAGCATATACACTGGTCACTTCTAGGAATTCAGAATTTGGCCACACCTTTCGGGGAAAATGCAAAATGGCCGTCTAATTCGGAAACTTTGGTTTATAGCCGTAACATATATATATATATATACTAGCAAAATACCTGCGCTTCGCAGCAGCGAAGTACTGCCTTAAAATTTTCATTAAGAAGAAAATTAAACCTTTTTAAACTGAGGGAAAATATACCAATAATTATTTGTTAAGGATCTCTTTGTATTCCACATTGTGAGTTCGGCCCTCCGGTTGTAATCTGACCAAGCTGTGCGCTGAGCTTACTCTTGAGCATATAACGTACAGTCGGCCATGTGAACAGTAATCTTGTCTCAAATCTCACAGCTTGGATTGCTGCTGTCATAATCGGTTTGAGTTTCATGGTTTGTTTCAATGACAACAGTATTTGTAGGATTTGTGTTGAAGAGACATTCGGCATCTGTCAAGCGTTGTAAGCACACAACCAGTTTCATCGATAACTTCACATCCAGCTTTTGAGAGTTTAAACATTCATAAACATCACAGTGTCCACTACTCAAATCGTCACCTGTCAATCTAAGATGTTTAAGAGGCATTGGCGGTTGTCCAAAGGTGTAAAATATTTGGCCATTTTGGTACACTTGAAAGCGACAACCGAACAATTCAGCGGCAGCCATCAACTCACATGCAGATCCACAGGTGAAGGGCTTAAGCATTTCACTCTTCTAGTGCTCCTGTGTAGTCTAATCATCTCCTGTACGTCATCAGTCCACAACTTGAACCTGTGCCAGTCATTCAATACATAAGACACAATGGATATTAAGAGTGAGCCTGATATGGCCGTGCAATATGTAACACAGAGAATGGAAAAGGTAGGTGGCATCTCTGGGCATGGAAACCACTCGGTAAGTGACAGTTCTTTGATCGATGGTGATCACCTCGATAGACATGTTAATGGGGGTACAGTTGGAATGATAAAGGAAATGAGTACCTGAACAATGTAAAGTAAGTCTAAAATACCTACACAATAACTATAATCGTAATAAATGAACAATAAAACAGCGGAGAAGCTGTGGATTAAATAAAAAGGCTGTAGTTATCAGCAGGGAGACGTGAATCAAACAAGGAAGGGAATGAAGAGACCGGAGCGAATGACGGCCTTATATAGGCAGGCAGCCAACAATGTGGAAGGCGTTGGGTCCCCCACCGCTTCACACGGTGACCGAGCTGCAGGCTATGGACGTATATCTGTACGTAAGTAGGATTCAGTTAGCGTTGGGAACCCGCGTACCAAATTTTTTGAAGATGGGCCCATAAGTAACAAAGACCGTTGAAAAGTTCAATATGGCGGCCAACAGTGGCATCATACCACCGAAATAAGTACATACATTGGTTTCGGTTAGTGCAGGGAAGCCACCTACCAAATTTCATGAAGATGGGGCCATAAATAAGAAAGTTCAACATGGCGGATGTTGTCAAATTTCGAAATGAAACCTGCCTAACTTTTGTAAGTAAGCTTTAAGGAACGAGTCTGCCAAATTTCAGCCTTCTACCTACACGGGAAGTTGGAGAATTAGTGAGTCAGTGAGTCAGTGAGGGCTTTGCATTTTATTAGTATATATATATATATATATAAAATCCTAATCCTAAAAATGCAACGATTTTGTGCAATGATTTTATGTGACATTTTAATGTCACATTTCTCGTAACACTTTAAATCGGGCTTATTTTCAAACCTACATATATGCGTGTTTGGTAAAATTCTTTTCAGAATTTATCGAACTTTAATGTGATGTAGTTATTTTTTCAGATTCTTATTCTTTTTTTAAATTATAAATTAAAATATCAAGAAAGTCATGGTGCGGCCTACTAGGCCGCAACTGAGGGTTGGGTACCAAAGGCGCCAGAGGGGCTTGTACCATCCCATATATCTTTAAAAACAATCGTTTTCTCTAATAAAGTGGCTCAGGTGTGGGGGCCCTGCGCCCACCCCCGGGTTTTGGTGAGCGAAGCAAGCAGTGGGCGGAGCCTCCTAGTAAAGATATAAAGTTCAAGATGGAAGTAGGATGAATTTTTTTTTTTTGTTCACCTTATACAATTTCTTGTATTAGGAATTTGTTAGTTTTCGCATACCCCTGGGGGTCAGAGTGCAGGGTCAGACATTGTACAGCACCCCTGGAGCAATTGCAGGTTAAGGGCTTTGCTCAAGAGCCCAGCAGTCTAGGATCTCTTTTGGCAGTGATGGGGATTTGAACCGGCAACCTTTGGGATACCAACGCAGATCCTTAGCCTCAGAGCCACCACTCCGAAGCTGTAGCTGAATGTAAAGTTGAAACTTTAGTTGCCAATGGAGTTTTTTGATGGACCACAGCTAATGTAAGAGATTTTGAGAAAGATGGTACTAGAAGTGCAAATGAAGATGAGGGAGACCAAGAAGGATGTAGATGTTGAGTTTATGATGGTGGAGCTGTAGTTGATGATAACTTTTTACAGGACTTGGGAGTCACAATGACAGAGGTGTCTATGATGGTTATAAAAATGAACCTAGCCTTGAAAAATTTGAAACCTGTAGCGCAGCTGGCGATGACAGTGGAGTTTTAGACCGGTCTAGACATGGAGGTGATGGTGTCAGCAGGGGAGCAGAAGAAGTTATGTGCAGGTGAGAGTCGGTGAAATGTGTCTGGAAAGAACAGTGCAGGAGACGAATGATGTGTTGAGAATTATATTTGGAGTGGGAGAGGTGAAAGCGAGTTAAAAGGGATAATCTCTAGGAATCATCAAAACAAGCAACAATCTGTAAGTTTAGTCAGAAATACCAGACGTTGAAGTCAAAACAAATCCAAAAATCTGAGTCAACAAACCTGCCATTTCCTCATGGAAGAATAGGACCACATGAGTGGCACTGGGAGTTGTTTCCATAAACATTATGGTTGCGCCCATTAAAACATCACATAAGTGGGACTGCATATGTTATGATGTCCAATCTTTCCTGAAGGCAAAATGGAGTGAGGTGGAGCTCCAAACGCTGCTACTCAAGCATACCAACATCTTCTCTTGTCTGTTTGTTGGCTGAGGCAAAGATGGCAGTGCTGCACCTAAAGAGAAATCCAGAACGGAAGGGCGGGGCCAAGACATAACAACCTGGAGGTGGCATGACTGGGGACTAGCGATCGTCCAATCTGAAGGAAGAAAAGGAGAAGTATTGGGTAACAGTGCCAGCTCGGGGTGGAATTACAACTGGATGAGCCCTCAAGTTACCTCCTAATCGCAAGTGTGTGACACCTGCTATACATTGAAATTCCTATTTTTTGTCCTTTTTGTTCATGTGATAATATCCTTTAGATATTATCATTTCCATTAATGTTGCTATTTATGTTTATTATTTGTACAATTGTCTATTATTTGTCAGTTTTGTTTATTGTTCGGCTACTGTGTGGATGCTTGTCCTGCTGTGTCTCTTGTGTTTTGTGGGTGGTTCCTCAGGAGGCAGGGCCACCTGTCAATCTCCATTGAGGGACTGCCCCCTGTCCTATAAAGACTCATGGGAATTGCAGTCCCTCCATGGAACATTGCATGCGCTTGGTGATTGGTGAGTTTTTCCTTTTTTTTTACTAATTTCTCTTTCTTTGTATTTTTTGGTTTTCTGACTCTTTTTCTTCTGTTTTTTGGATTCTGATTTCTGGATAGTGTTTTGGGGATTGTTTTGTTTAGGATTGCCCTGTTTTGTTTTTGAATTTTTTTTTTTGTTAATAAATTCACCCTTTATAAAGATGTTTTGTTACCTTGCTCTGTACTAGCCAGGGTTGATGGTGATCCCCTCTCCAGTGGGGGATTTTGAGTCTATTTTGGGACATTTCAGAGTATATATTTTAACTTTAAGAGGTCAAAGACACACACTCAAATGGAAACTAGGCTTCATTTTTGGTGCAACTCCTCCAGGTTGGCTGGTGGAAGTCAAATGTTGCCTGCTGACTTCAGCTGGAGTCGTCCCAAAAATGAGGTGCTGGCAAAAGAACTACAAAAATACAACAAAAGACCCACATGAGGAGGGATCACCATAAACCCCAAGCTTGCATTTAAAGGGCAAATCAAGGATTTATTCAAAGAAAACTCGATAATGCAAAGAAAAGGCTCAAAAAAAGCAGACGAATGACACAAAGGAGTTGCCTAAAAGGAAGTCCTAAGGGAAAATGAATCCCAAAACATAATCTGAAAAATTATTACTCTTAAAATTGAACATGACAAAATCGAAAACCCAGAAAATCCAACACAGAAAACACAAAACCTTACTAAACTCTGCAACCATGTGGAGGAATGAGATCTGACACAAAAATTGTTGATGTCTCTCTGAGATCCTCGTTTATTAGCAGCGACACCAATAAGTAATTCAACAAATAAATAATAATAATAGATTTTATGTATATCGCGCTTTATATTTAACAATCTCAAAGTGCTACAAAATAAGAATAAAATTAACAAACAAAAAATCTATAGAAATAATTTAACAAAAAGCCTTTCTAAAAAGATAAGTTTTTAGGTTTCGTTTGAAGGCATCGGTCGACTGTGGGACTCTCAAGTAGTCGGGGAGGGAATTCCACAGCCTCGGCGCCACCGAAGAAAAATAAATAATAAAGGTGTTCCAGAACTCAACAGTCATTCCGTGCTCTTTCCAAAAAGGTAGTGCTTCTGTGGGCTAGAGTTGCTCCATCAGTCATGGGTCCAAAAATAAATGCAGACTTTCAGGCATCGTGGCATTTATATCGTGTGAAATAAATGACTGGACAAACAACAAAGGTTTGGGATAGCCACCCGTGTAGTTTCCCTGACTGCAAAAGGCTTTCAGTTGAGTACAATGTGTACAAATTTGAGTCCAAAGTACAACTGATTAAGTATGAAGGATGAGGGGTTTTTATAGTCAGTTCCCAGGAAGTGACCTCCTTAGGGCTGGGACAGGCAGGATTTCTCGTATGAGGTCTGCAGAGAGAAAAGAGAGAGGTTTAGCGCAACCCTCTGCCCCCCGGCCTGGTGTGGAATTGGCATTTTCTGGTCCCTTTGGTTGACTCTCAAGCGCATGTGTGTGACAACAGGGATGGCAGCTCTCTGCCTCTCACCTCGTGTCTTCTCTCAGGTCTCGGTGACATACACTGTCCCCATCTGAATCGCTTGTCAGGCCAGAAGGAAAGTCTGCTTTACAAGACTGGCATTGAAATAGCTGGATTTACATTTCAAAGTCTCAGATTTTAAAAAATATTAATAATAAAAATATTTACGTTGCACTTTTCAAGATACTTGAAGCACTTTACACAGTGACAGGGGAGTCACTTCAACCACCACTAATCTGGATGATGTGATGGCAGCCATTTTGCATCAGTAAGCTCACAACACATTCCCTGTTTGGTGGTGAAGGGGTGAGAGACAGTTAGCCAATCAGAAACTAGAAATGGTTAGCGGGCCAGAATGACAAGGCCGTGTTTGACAATTTAGCCAGGACATCGGGATACACCCCACTCTTTATGAAGGATGTTTAATGACCACAGAGAGTCAGGACCTCGGTTTTATCCAAAGGATGGTGACATTTTTATAGCACAGTGTTCCTGTCACTGCACTGGGCCATTGGGATCCATATTCAGACCACAGAGTAGATGCCCCCTGCTGGGCTCTCCAACACCTCTTCCAGCAGTAACCCAACCTTTTTTCCTGGTTTGTCTCCCAACCAAGTACTGGCCGGGCCTGAACGTGCTTAGCTTCAGGTGGACGGCCTCTTCTGAAGGTGCATGTGGTATGGCTGCATGCAATTTTAACCAATGATCCACAATAAAGCCTTCACAATGGCATTAAGACACACAGACATAGAAACTGAAATATCAGCGGCAGCATGTGCCCACATGGAATTTAGGAGCAGATGTTTCCAAAGGTTGACTGCTCAGGTGTCTGTCAAGTGTATTTAAATAAAGAGTCACATGCAGTGAAGAATGTAGAGACCCTGAGCTTCAAGAAATGTTGAAACAGAGAACGAGAGGGAGCGATCACTACAACCATCCAGGATCGGAGTGTCAAGGAGTTGGGTAGAAGAAAGTGAATATAAACTTCTGCAAGAACGTCAGACTGAGTGCTCAAGTTATTTCAAGTAGTAGCCTTATCAGCAAAGACGTTCTTCTAAGAAAGATGACTGGACTGGGTCAGCCCATGGACCACCTGCTACACGCTCACGAACCGCCAGTGGTCCATGGACCACACTTTGAGGACAACTGATTTGGATGACATTTTGTTGGATGGAATGTGTTTGGGAAAGGGAACAACTGGGAAATGGAAAGTGAGGACGGATATCAAGGTGAGTCCAGAGGTGGAGAAGTTCGAACAGCAGGTTTGGGAGGCGTTACGGGGTTCACAACTCCACATGTTCATTGTGAATGTCTGAGATGTCACAAAGCATTCGCCATCAATCAGTCAATCAATTAATCAATGATTATAGTAAATAGTGACCTTGGCAATGTAGGAGACGTCCAAAAGGCAAGTCCAATTCAAACTAACCAGGAAAAAGCTTGTTATATAATACGCTACCGTGGCTGTCCATTTGTCTGTCCAGGATTTTAGATCACCTGTAGCTTACAAACCATTTGAACGATTGACCTGACATTTGGTACACATACACTACGTGACGTCTACTATCCGCTTTCGGGGTGATGATTGACCTCCAAGGTTATTCCTCTTTTTATTTTTATTTTGTTTTATTGCAGAATGAATTCTCTGCAGTGGCAGTGTGGCACATGCCTCCGGGCGCCATTCTCATCGCTACCACCTTCGCCATCACTTCCTCTACCTCTTCATATCTTAAATCATCCTTGAGGAAGATTGAACACTTAAGTGCCGGCTTAAGTAAAAAAAAAATTAAGAAAACGTACTAAGTAATTACAATACAAACACTGACTTAATCAGTTTTAACACAAAAAGATTCCCGACGAAAGAAGAGAAGAAGCGGGCCGCTAGGGTGGAGAAAAGAAGAGTCGCTCAGGAAACAGCAAGCGCATCAACGTCTGAGCACACGAATGATAAACGTACAGAGAAAGAGGAGGAAGACTAGGAATACTCAAGTCAAGTGGATTCACTGCACGTTATTGTGCAGTATATATAATTTGAAATTGTTATGCATGCGTGTCTGTGGGTCACTCTCAAGGTTCCTCTAAGGTAGCGGTTCTCAAACTGTGGGGCGTCGAATTAATGAACAACAAATCAAAATACATTTTAAAAATTTTTATTTCAAATTTAAATTTGCAACCATATAGTATTTTCAGTCCAGAAAGTTCGAAACGTATCGGTATCTGTCGCGAACATTCGGGTAACAGTTGATCAGGTGATAATGCGGCACGACAGCACCGCATTGGCAGCGTAGCCAATATTGCCAAATTGTGTTAATAATTTACTGCGTATTGGGTTATTTTCATGATGCAACTAACAGCGGTATAATATTTGTCAGACGAAAATACGTTCGTCTCTCGCACATCGGTGTCCTAGTTTACGAGATTTTTAAAAATTAAAACATATTTAATCGTTTCTTTACATAAAAAATAATTCAATAAGAATAAATAATGTATTCTTTGTTTTTGGGATTAGAATTACTACCAAACACCACACAAGGCATTTTCACAGTTATTAAAGCAAAATAAATTGCAAATATTTCATCAAAGTTAGCCGAACACATGCAAATCTTATGGAAGTAAAAATGATACCGCGACACCGCACGAGTATCATACCTTTGTTAGTTGTATCACGGGTTATTCTCATCTATCTTATATTATGTAGGGGGCACAGAATTATCGCAGGTAGAAAAGAGGGGGGCGCGAAATACGAAAGTTTGAGAACCGCTGCTCTAAGGAATGTGTTGCCACCCCGGACTGAGAGGTGGCGCTGTCACTAATCAGGTCCTCTCCTGTTCCCTCCACAGCACTAAGAAGACGCCCAGCGAGGGCACCTGAACCCGCCCCTTCCAGTCCCCCGCCTATATGTCACAGCATTGATGGAAGGAGGTGTCACTCTGTGAGCAGCTCCCGCGTGATCGACAGGAAGTCAAACGTGAACATTGGCCCCCTTTTGTTTTCAGTTATTTTCTCAAACTTTTGTTCAGTTTTTTTTTGAAGTAAGCGGGGACCACCGGGTTGGTGCCCCAAGATTTACCGGGCAAGACTGGCAATACCTCACAAGATGCAATAAATTATTAAGGAAAGAATTTTGCAGGAATAAATGACAATAATAGTAAGGGACAAAATGACTGTGGAAGAAGTTCCATCCAGTTTTCTAAAGAACGCGTCCACTCAAGGGGGCTACCTGTCCAAACGTTAAAGAGTGAGGGAGAGAAAAGCTGCTCTGAATGGTCGTGGAACTTTGCTTACCCATTTCCAATGTCCCATACTGTATTGTATTCCTGGGAATCATAACTCCAAAAATTCTTTGAGGAAAAATATGAGCTTTCCCCCAGGTAACAGACACCTTGTTAAAGCTGCCTGTTAAAAAATGCCAATTTAGCAAAGCCTGAGTTCCTGCCATACAGATGTTTGTAAACTACATGTTGTGAATTTAATGTATGATTATTAGCCTTCTGTACGCTGGTTTTTTTTTAAATGTTCAAGCAGCCCGTTTAGCAACATATGGTCGTACAAACTTCAAACACGGAGCTTCCGTTCATAAAAACAGTTTTAAAGTAAAGCTTTTCAGAGCAGCAGGGAAAACGTGTACAATGTATTCATTAACAAATTCTTACAGCATAATGAAAAAGCAGCCGTCCCCTACAGTTTTACTTTTTTTTTCTGCGTTAATACTCCCCCCGAAGAGATACTGCCCGTCCTCTTTTTTACTGTTTGCTACCGTTTTCTACTTGTGCACGTGCTGTGATTTTACAAGTTAGCAGGTCATCTGAGAGAAGAATAAAAAAGGCAGAAGTGCGGTTTCTGGCTGTGGACCCAAGCCATTGATGTTCAGGGTGGTGGATTTCAGTTTAAGGGGAAACACAACCTGGAGAAGAATAAAAGAGAGGGAAGGGATACGGGGTTGGGGATGAGGAGAATTGGACAACAGACGTGGTGGTGATAAAGATGGTGGAGCTGAAAGTGTGGGAGATGTTAGTGAAGATGGAGTGGGAAATGACGGTGGATTTGGAGATGAAGATAAAGACGGTGGAGCTAAAAGTGTTGCAGATGACAGCTAATATGGAGTGAGAAATAATGGTGGACATAGTGGCTAAGGAAAACGGTGGCAGAGCGGAGTTGACAGTTAAGTGGAGAGGGAAATGACAGTGGACTTGGGAGACTAAGAGGAAGACGGCACAGCTGAAAGTGTTGGAGATGTTAGTTAAGATGGAATGGGAAATGGTGGTGGATTTGGAGACTAAGATAAAGATGGTGGAGCTGAAAGTGTTGGAGATGTTAGTTAGATGGAATGGGAAATGGTGGTGGACACAGTTGTTAAGGTAAAGATGGGAGAAGTGAAGGTCTTTGAGATGACATTTAAGATGAATTGGGAAATGGTGGTGGATTTGGAGACTAAGATAAAGACGGTGGAGCTGAAAGTGCTTGAGATGACAGATAATATGGAGTGAGAAATAATGGTGGACACAGTGGCTAAGGAAAAGGTGGCAGAGCTGAGGTGACAGTGAAGTGGAGAGGGAAATGACAGTGGACTTGGGAGACTAAGAGGAAGACGGCACAGCTAAAAATGTTTAAGATGACAGTTAAAGATGAAATAGGAAATGGCGGTGGATTTGGAGACTAAGATAAAGATGGTAGAGCTGAAAGTGTGGGAGAAGTTAGTTAAGATGGAATGGGAAATGGTGGTGGACACAGTAGTTAAGGTAAAGATGGGAGAAGTGAAAGTGTTTGAGATGACAGTTAAGATGAATTGGGAAATGGCGGTGGATTTGGAGACTAAGGTAGAGATGGTGGAGCTGAAAGTGTTGCAGATGACAGTTAAGATAAAATAGGAAATGGCTGTGGACTCCGAGGATAAAATAAAGATGATGGAGCTGAAAGTGCTAGAGATGACATTTAATATGGGGTAAGACTTAATGGTGGACACAGTGGCTAAGGAAAACAGTGGCAGAGAAGAGTTGACAGTTAAGTAGAGAGGGAAATGACAGTGGACTTGGAGACTAAGATGAAGATGGCACAGCTGAAAGTGTTTTAGACGACAACTAAGATGAAATAGGAAATGACGGCGGATACAAAGACTAACACAAAGATGATGGGGCTGAAAATGGTAGAGCTGGTGGTGGACACAGAAGCTATGACAGAATTGGTTGATTTATATTTGACTAGCCATTCCCCGCGGCTACACCCGTATAACAGTGAAACAGGACAAACTTTAAAGATCAATAAACAAAAAGGTATCGCTAGCTAAGCAGAGGCAAGTTACGCTCCAAAACACAGAGGTAGACTGACTCCCCACTCCTGATGTCACGCTTCTGTCTCATATCAGCACGAGTATTTCGCTCCTGGAAGCAAACTATGATTCTTAGCACAACGAGAGAAGACGCAAAATCAACCAAAATGTTCAAGCAAATTATAGAATAAAACCCGTTCTAAATCCATTAAGCGAAAGTAAGGTTACGCCCCGAGGCTGGCGCATGAGGGAGGAGGGCCCCGGCCCTCTGTGTCTCTCGCAGATTCGCGCAAATAAATCGGTACTGCAAGTGAATTATGATTATTAGCACAATGAGAGAAAATCAACCGGAAAGTTCAAGCAAATTGTAGAAAAAAATCCATTCTAAATCCATTAAGTAATTCTCTCATGAAAAACGAACAGACAGACGTTGGATTTAATATATATATATATAGAAATTGAGGTGACAGTTAAGATTGAGCTGAAAGTGTTGTTGGAGATGGACGTTAAAATAAAGAGAGTGGAGCTGAATGTGGTGGAGATCAGGGTTGAGACGTAGCTGTAAATGGTGCGGGACATGGAAATCTCCAAAGGGGATGATGAAATCGTAAGTGCTGCAATCAACGTTTGACTTAATAGGCAATGAAGTCATTGTGGAATTGAAATGATTGAGGTGATGGAGAAGGCCAACATGAATGTCAGGTGCTCAAGGTTGAAGGTTATGGCCTTGCCTGATATGAAGATTGTCAGATTATAATTGCCTGAGGTGGAGATGATGGAGAGTTAGAATGTGAAGTATATTTGAAATAAGAGAGTATATGCTGAAAGGGGACGTGATGATGTTGCGAAAGGTGGAGCTGTTCATGACCATCATGGTGCTCAGCTTGGACAGAAGTGATACAAATGTAATCTCACCATTAAAAGGTCTGATCTTCATGCTAATATTTCGAACAATTCTCCCCTTACCCCAAACCCACTTAATCTGGTTCAGCATTCCTGGGAGTTGGAGCCTACCTGACAGCACTGGCCACAAAACAGGAACCCACCCTGGACAAGGAGCTGGTCAATGTGTGCCCCATTAGTTTTACCTGAGCACTGGAGTCATACTCTGGTACTGTGAAAAATATAGTCAAGTTACTATGAAAAATAGTATTAGGTAGGATATCATAAGCAACACATTAGACCTTCTAAGAGAGACAGTGAGACACATAAAGTGCAAACCCCAAATAACTGGAGAGAAAACAACCGGCATTTTCTGATGGGAGTCTTAATTGAGACTGACTAAAGATGGCGCTGTCTTCACTTTGAATACTTCTGGGTGGAAGAGGCGGGTCCAGGTGGACGGGCACCAGACATGACGCCATTAGGCCATCGATTTTCTGATCTGCAGAGGGATGAAGAGAAAGAGAGTTAGTACACAGCGCCAACCTGTAGAATGCTGGGGAATTACCATTAGTGGACCCCTTAAGCTGTCTGCTATGTGCACTTCAACATGGATATGCACTCTGAAGACAAAAGCTAAGGTCCCTTGTACTTCTGACCAGCATCTCACAGAAAAGCCACTTTACATGACACGTTAGGCACTTAGACACTGTGTGTGACAGACAGATGACACTCTACTCTGAGAGAGTGAGTGAGTAACAGAGTAAAGTAGTGAGTGAGAGAGGGAGTGAGTGAGTAAGGGAGTAAAGTAGTGAGTGAGTGAGAGAGAGAGACTAATGAGGTAAAGAAGTAGTGAGTGAGCGAGTGAGTAAGTGATTGAGTGAATGAGTGAGTGAGTGATTGAGTGAGTGAGTGAGTGAGTGAGTGAGTAAGTGAGGGAGTGAGGGAGGGAGGGAGTGAGTTAGGGAGAAATGGATTGAGGGAATAAGTGAGGGAGTGAGTGAGTGAGTAAAGTAGTGTGTGAGTGAGTGGGAGAGAGAGAGAGAGAGAGTAATGAGGTAAAGAAGTAGTGAGTGAGTGAGCAAAGTAGTGAGTGAATGAGTGAGTAAGTGAGGGAGGGAGTGAGTTAGGGAGAAATGGATTGAGGGAATGAGTGAGTGAGTGAGTGAGTAAGGGAGGGAGGGAGTGTCGGGAGGGAGAAAGGGAATGAGTCAGCAAGTTAGTGAGTGAGTGAGTATCTGAATAGGTGAGACGTTAAGTAAGTTAGTTAATTCAAGTGATCAAGTAAAGTGAGTGAGTTAGTTACAGAAGTGAGTAATGAAGAGAATGAGTAGGTGAATGAGTGAATGTATGAGAGAAATAGAGAAAGAGTACAAAGTAGAAAAAAGAGTGAGTGAGACAGTGAGCAGGTTAGTAGGCGAGACAATGAGTGGTGTGAAAGAAAAGTATGAGGGGTGAAAGAGTGAGCAGTGGAGTAAGTCAGAGATTTGAGTGGACAGGTTTAGTGAATGAGTGAGTCAAAGATCAAGTGATCAAGCGAGTGAATAAGTGAGTAAGCGATCACATGAGTGATTATAGGAGTAAAAGATCAAGTGAATGAGTGAAGAAGAAAATGAATGACAGAGAGAGTCAAGAAATTGAGTGAGTGAATGAAGTGAGTGAGTTACCAAGTGAAGGGATGAGAATTAAGTGAGCCAAGAAGTGAGTCATTGGGCGAGAGAGTGACTGCATGAAAGGCCATGTGAATGAGTGAGTGACCTGCAGTATCAAATGAGTGAGTATAATAAGAACTGGAACAAGTGAGCGAGTGAGCTGCTGAGTGAGTGTGGTAGTGAGTGGGCATGCGTGCGTAAGTGTGAGTGAGCGGGTCCTCGCATATTCAGACACGTCTCTGTAGCCTGCATTGTTCCATAAATCTTTGTGATTTCTCACTTTTCTTTTTCTCCTGCGGCTGACTCTCACTCTCCTGCTCCGTTCGAAATTTCATCTTCTTCTTCTCTTTGCTCCTGCAGTGGAGTCACCAGGGAGGCCACCAAAGACTCCGTTGAGCGCAGTGAAACTCTACCCCTCAGATATCCTAATTAAAGGAAAGAAGGGTGCAAAGCCAAGAGAATCACATGGCTGGACGATGTTTCCGTCTGATTGATGGTCTACTCCGTGCTGAAGTTCACTTTGAAGGTCTCTTGCAGGTCGTGTTTTGGCAGGCAGTTCCATTCCAACTCCCGGAAGAAAAATTCCAGGGTCTGCAGCAACAAGCGAGAAAAGGCCCAGTCGGCTTTGTTTCAGCAGCGCTTGGATTTCCTCATCTGTGATGCGCCTCCTGCTGTATGGCTGGACATCCTGTGCTCAGTGCCATTGGGCAGGAGCAGGGCAGTCAGGCGGGCATCACTCTCACCAGCCATTTAACTCATTTTGAACATTATTGAGCTTCTTAGCTGGAGTGGCTATGAAACAGTGGATTCACATTGAGGATGATGCTGGTATCCAAGGTGGTAGCCACTTGGCTGAATCTGAGTGTTAAGCACATTAAAGTGAAGTGCCAGAGGTGGAGTGGGCTCAACGGGGTTATGGAAAAATCCCTGCATTAACCAGCGGGGGTCTACTTAGACAACACCAGCGTGAAAAAAGTGGCATGGGTGCCACTCATATTCAAGCCTTGAAGTCTAGAGAGCAACAAGGAATCTCAGTAAAGAAATTCAACTGTAAAGTGCCAGGCTGGAATAAGGGGATGCTGAAGTGGGCATCCATAAAAAGGGTGCATTTTATTTCTGATTATGAGTTTGCTGGTTGGAACCATGACTGCTAATGAGTAATTTACATATGGGGCACCTAATGGCATGAAGCCACGCCCTTTTACTATTAGCATAATTAGTGTCAGTGAACACACCCCTCTTCTTACTGACCCACCGAATCAGCAACAGCAGTACACCAGGTGGACACACCTACATCAGCATAAGGACACACCCACTTTAGTGCTTTACAAGACCAGAACAAATTAAGTATTGGTCTTCTGCCCCATCTGCTCCAACCTTTACTAAAAAGACCACAAAAAGAGGCACAGAAACAGGGAGCTCAATAAAGAAACTCATCTGTAAGGTGCCAGGCAGACAGCTAGGGACACTCATGGCCTTCTATTCCAAAGGCCAAGACTGTACCTGACCCCCAAATTGGCCCTGGAGCATAGTTAGCCTAAACGTCAGGGCCGCAGTCATTGAGACACTGGGTGTGAAGACTTGTGGGTGGAAGAAGAGTGGCCAGGAACTTTGACAAAAGGGACAGAGATTGAGAGACAAATGCTTATGGTCGTGTAGTGGGTAAGTTCTATCAGACTCGAGTTAGAGGCACCACTGACAGACCCTTTCACTTCCTTTCTTAATCCTCCTCCACCTCCCCCTCCAAACCCCCTTGTCTGCTGATGACTTTGCTATCTTTTTCCAGGGTAAGGTGGCCGCCATCAGCAGTTAGTTCTCACCTTCATTGCCACCCATTATTTCTCCTCCCAAGTTGCACCCAACCTTGTCCACACTCTCCCCACTGTCTGCCACTGATGTTTCCCACCTTCTCACTAATCACCTCACTAACCTGTTCACTTGACCCTCTCCCCTCACATCTCCTTCAAGCCATCTGCAATTACACACGTCATTTACCAAGTCTTTAGAGTCCTGGTGCTTCTTGTTTGCGAGACATGGATGCTATCTAGTGACCTGAGATGAAGACTGGACTCCTTCATGTGTGTCCTTGGGTCCCTCTGGTTTGACTTTGTGTTGCTCATGGAGTTCCAAATGAGGCACATGACCTGCATTGTAAGGGAGCGTCAGTTACGGCACTACAGCCATGTGGCACAATTACTAGGTCCGGGGTGGTCCGACTCTCAGTACCCCCATTATAGAGGCCAAGAGGACGTCCACGTAACACCTGACTGCAGCAGATAGAGAGGGACATTTCCGGAGGGAGGGACTGGACCTTGTGTCTGCCTGGGGGGTTGCCAACCAGGATCCTGAGCTGTTTAGTTATGTGATGGGTGTAGCAACACGCTGTACCAGTGCCTGCTCCCCAACCTGACCTGACCTGATTAACATCTCACTCAGCTTATACACATTTATCATCTTCAAACATGCTCTGGTAACCCCACAACTCAATAAACCAACACTCGATCCATCTCAGGTTTACAGTTACAGGCCTGTCTCTTTCCTCTCCTTTCTTTCCAAAAACACTTGAATGTGCAGATTCTAACCAGGACTTTTACTTTCCTTGTACAGAATGGATTGCTCAATGCCAACCAGTCCGGCATCAAGAGGAACCTCTCGACTGAGATGACTCTACTACTGTGCTAGAGCTACCAACATGTCATCGGCCCTGATCCTTCGAGACCACTCCTCTGACTTTGACACGGTCAAATGTGACATACTTCATGCCACCCTCTCTGACCTGGGCATCAGTGGGCCTGCTGTCCTACGTCTTGGGCAGATCCTGGTGAGGAGAGTTGTCAAAGGCGCATCAGGCATGCACAGGGGTGCCCCAAGGATCGGTGCTGGGTCCTCTACTTTTATCTCTGTACACCACCTCACTGGGCTCCATCATCCAATCCCATGGGTTCTCTTACCAGTGCTTTGCCAATGACACACAACTGTACCTGTCGTTCCCTCCAGAGGACCATACAGTATCTGTTAGATGCAGGGGTCTCCAACATGTACTGGTAGCTCGCAACCCCTTTCCAAGTAGCTTGTCAAAGAGTTAATGAATCCTATATAAATTTGAAAACTTGATTGGTCATATGAGGGGTGGGTGATCTTTCCAAAAAATCATATCATGATCCTTTTAGCACAAAATCACGATCCACAATCTGAACTGCAATCTGTCTTTTCAATGTGGCAGACACTTAAGAGAATATCCGGACTCACACTCATCAAGACCAAAGTAACACTTGCATTTAAGAAGCAATTGAAGATCCTCCTGTTCTGTGACTATCTGGCTAATTAATAAGGAAAAAAAATCTTTCATATTGTTTCTTAATTTGTCAGTTAACTTTAATTGTTTAATTGATTATAATCTATGAATGCAAATTATGAGTTATTATATCTTTTCACTTGTGCCAACCATCTTTTGTTACCTGACAAACAGGCCCGAGCCTCATGTCACTCAATTATGTTTACTTCTTTTGTAAGCCAATTTGGAAAAAAGCGTCTGCCAACCAAATAAATATAAATGTAAATGGGCAAGTTGCCCCCCAAAAAATCAATTGAAGACCACTTGTGTGCACTGCAGTCAATGGTGTAACTCTGCGCTTGCGTGCCCTGCAGAGGGCGCTCTGCAACTCAGAAGCGTCATTTAAGTTGTGTTTTGGTCCATTTCAGTTCAGGTCAGTTCTGTCACCTGAGGTCACCATTCACAATGACACAAACATTTAGAGGGTCAGAGGGTCAAAGACTATGTCTTGTATTTCCCAGAAATATTGTGTGGAAGAAAAGGATGGGCACTCTGGTTGGCATCTAGGGGTCAACACCAGTGAGAACAAGCTGAGGAATTTAGATGGCCAGATTATGGTCAGTGCCATTGGAAAAATTAGGAAAGAACTGGGAACTGTGATGGACATCCTGTGGTTAGCAGAATTGGAAAAAAGCTAGGCAGTCTGGCTGGCACTGTGTGGTCAGCAGCATTGGAAAAAAGGCTGGACAGTCTGCTGGGCATGCTATGGGCAGTGTCTTTAGAAAAGAGCCTGGCAGTTTGAATGGAAAAAAAATTGGCCGTTTGGTAGTCATTCTATGGTCAGCACCATTAGAAAAGAGATAGACAGTCTGGTGGGCATGCTGTTGGTTAGTGCCATTGGAAAACAGCAGGGTAGGCAGAAAAACATCCTGTGGGGACCACCATTGGAAAAGAGGCTAGGCAGATTGGTGGGCATCTTATTGTAAGCCTGGTTGGCATTGTATTGTCAGCACCATTGGGAACCAGCTGGGCATTGCGGTGGTAAGCACCGTCAGGTGGACATCACTCCCACTGCTCAGTAAATTCATTTTGGACATCTGTGATCAGGTCTCCAGCCTGTCTCTGTGTCTTGCTGGCAAAAGTGGACAGGGCACCAACAGTTCCAAGGATGCCTTGACTTTGTGCTCTCAGGCAGCTGCTCGGTGTCCTCCTGTGGCTGCCCACTCTGCCTTTTCTTGGGGTGTCTTGTTGGCATCTCTCTGTTTACTCAGGGTATCCTGGCAACTAGCTACTCTAATTGTCTTTGCCATCTGCCTTTATTGCTCTGCACCACCCTGTTGTTGGCGTTGCCATGTCCTGTGATACTCCTCACTCATTTCTCCAGACCCCAGGTATGTTCATACATGTCCATGGATGCACCAACAGGTTACGTAGCTTCGTCTGGGACTTGAGTGTACCACCTTATTTATAAAAGTTGACTTCTTATCAGTACGTAGGCACTATGGGTTAGCTGGTAAGGTGCTGGACTGTAACCTAAAAGGCTGTCTGTTTAGTGCCCGCCTTTGACTTTTTATGTGACCCCTAAACAACTGATCTGTCTGTGCTCAAACTCTAAAGAATACACATTAAGCATCAACACTGTCAAAAGGCGCTATATAAAACAAAGCAAACTCTAGTCAACCAGGACCATCACTGGTCAACTGAATTTACAGCACCAGGTGGTGTGCCCAGGTGCTAGACTGTCCTTTTTCTACTCCATGAGGTGGCTTGCCCACGTTTCCCACCACTAGCCACATAATTAGTCCCAGGGACTCATTGGCTGCTACCCTTATTCTGGGCCCATTCCTACCCTCTGCCTCAGTCACGTGGTCAGAAAAGAAATGTGTTGGAATTGTTAGCTGAACTCAGGTCTCCAAGGTTGCATGGCACAGGACTAACTACTGAGCCACTGTGTCACAAAGGGGACATCTCTATAAATATAAAATCCATCATCTGTCTGTCTGTCTGTCTGTCTGTCCGCTTTTTCACGAGAGAACTACTTAACGGATTTAGATCGGGTTTTTCTCTATAATTTGCTTGAACATTCCAGTCGATTTTGCGACTTCTCTCATTGCGCTAAGTATCAGAGTTCGCTTGCGGTACCAATTTACTTGCGCAAATCCGAGAGAGACACAGCGGGCTCAGGTAAGGTGGCAGGGCCCTCCTCACTCATGTGTCAGCCTCGGGGCGTACCTTACATCCGCTTAGGTAGCGAAACGAGAGAACTACTAGATCAGGTTTATTTTTTAGAATGTTCTTGAACATTCTGGCTGATTTTTGCGACTTTTCTCATCATGCTAAGAATCATAGTTCAGTTGCAGGAGCGATATATTCGCACAAATCCGAGACAGAGGCTGTGGGTTGATGGGCGGGGGAAGCGTGGCGTCAGGAGTGGGGAGCCGGGCAGGGCCCTCCTGACTCATGCGCCAGCCTCTGTGCCTGTCGCCATGTGTTGGAGTGTACCTTTGCCTCCGCTTAGCTAGCGATACCTGTTTGTTTATTGATTTTTAAAGTTTGTCCTGTTTCTCTGCTACACATGTGGAGCCACAGGGGACAGCTAGTATTAAATAAAATGACACAATTAAATGCTAACTGACAGAGTGAACGTCTTTAGCAGGGCACCAGACTGAAGCTTCTAGCTGCGACCCATCACCGGCAGTCCAGAGTTCAAATGACCAGATTCCCAAAGTCTGTAAGAGAATTCGCTTCTCCAGAAGCCCCGGCTTTTCCGAGACCCGAGGCTTGCAGGAGCTGAAAGAAACCGAGAAGCCCTAAAGGGACTCCACCCAAACCACCAGTCTGAACGCCGGGGAATGAGTGAGCGACCACAGAGTGGCAGATCACAGAGCCTTCCAGCAAATAAAAGACTACAAATTAGCAGTTCTATTTCAGTGTACGGCGAACTCCACGCCAGCCAAAGCCGTCTTCTCAGATCCCAGCAGGCCTCTGCTTATTTGTACGTCGGCTGTCTCCTTGGCTCTTGGAACGCACGGAGAAGCGATTGGGCGTGGGCACGGCCTGGAACTGGACGGGCATGTGTTCCTCGTGTTAACTGCTATGGTTGCTGCTTCCGTCATTCTTACTCCATCAGGACTGGTTTACTTTTTTGTGAAAAAGTAAGTGCCCCCCATGGAAAGTGTTGGATGAGGCAAACAGGAGATCTTTCAGCAAACAGTGGCTACTGATAAAGATGATCTACTTGAAGAAATGGTACATCATATTGACATGGTGTATTCATTTTTGGAAATGAATTTGTAAAAAGTGTGTCCACCCCTCCATTTATCACCACTTCGAATCCATCCCATTTAAATCAGGTGTTCCAGATGAGGTGCCAATGATTAGGACCTCCTTAGGGAGCCTGCAGATGGACCCTGTTGTAATCAAACCACAGATATCGGGGGTTCTGATATTCTCTGTGCTATTGACATGTGTTGTGTCATCATGCTAAGGTCAAAAGATCTCCTAAAGACCCTCAGAAAGAAGGTTCTGGATGCCTAGCTGTCTGGCAAGGGGTTTAAAAAGATCACCTCGCTCATCTACTGTGAGGAAAATCATCTGCAAGTGGCAAAGACTTCAAACGGCTGCTAAATTGCCCAGGACTGGCCAGCTCTGCAAATTCAGCCTAGGAGCTGACCTAAAAGAAGTCATCAAGATGCCAAAATGTCATTGTGGGATCTACAGGCGTCAAGGTGCACACGTCTACAGTCGGAAAGAGTTTGCACGAATGTGACGCGGGTGTGAGATGTTCCAGGAAAAAGCCTTTGCTGCCAGAAAAGAACATTGGAGTTAGACGACAAGCCTGCCATCAAACATCTTGGTAAAGAGTGGACACATGAAATTCAGAGAGAGGTGTTGGGCCACAGCAGCATTACGTGTTAGATGGCATTTCAGGAGAAGGACCTTATACCAGCTGTGAAAGATGGTGGTGTAAATGTTCTAGTTTTGGGTTGCTTTGCTACCTCAGGGCCTGGGCAGCTTGCAGTCATCGAGTCAACTATGAATTCCCAATCGTATCAAAGTGTGCTTGAGGAGAACGTGTGGCCATCTGTCTGAACGCTGACGTTTCAACGATCCTTTCAACCTGATAATGATCCAAAGCACACTAGCAAATCCACTTAAAATATGGCTAAAAGGTAAGAAATGGAGGATTGTGGACTGGCCTTGTTAAAGTCCTGATTTGAATCCCATTGAAATGTTATTGGGGGATTTGAAATGGGCAGCACTGGTAAGAAGATCCACAAACACCTTGCAACTAACGGAATTTTGCACGATTCGAGTGGTCAAACATTTCACGAAGGTGATGTCAGAGACTCCAAAACACCTACAAAGAAGTCACTTCATTTCGGCTTCTGAAGCCAAGGGTGGACTCACTTTTCCCTCCAGCTCTATATTTTTGTTGAATAAATGATTGAAATTTTTCCATGTCTTTTTATTCAATTACCAGCCGTCCCCCACAGCTCCACCCACACAGTAGTGAAACAGGACAGTGAGGAGGGTCTCGCCGGGCTCCCCACTCCTGACGTCATGCTTCCCCCCTCCCCTCTGTCTCAGATTAGCGTGAATATATCACTCCTCCAAGCAAAATATGATTCTTAGCACGATGAGAGGAGTTGCAAAATCAACCGGAATGTTCAAGCAAATTGTAGAAAAAAAAAAGATCTAAATCCGTTAAGTAGTTCTCTCATTCACTGACTAAGCGGAATTAAGGTACATGCCCCTGAAGCTGGCATGTGAGTGAAGAGGGTCCTGCCACCCTCCCCACTGTGTCGCTCTTGGATTCGGGCAAGTAAATCCGTTTTGCAAGCAAACTATGAGAGACATCGCAAAATTAATCGGAACATTCAAGCAAATTACAGAAAATAAAATTATTTAAATCCATTAAGTAGTTCTCTAATGGAAAACAGACAGACAGACAGACAGACAGACATTGGATTTTATATAGAGAGAGATATCCCCTTTACCCGGGCACTGTTGGCTTCTTCATTTGATGAGGTGCCACATGAGAGATTGGGCATCAAACTAAAAAAAGTGGCAGATCAGGGGGTGGAGTGTAGATGAGTGGAGAATTGGCTTGGGCACAGGAAGCAGAGGGTGACGGTGTGAGGAACTTCATTAGAATTGGGTGATGTTAAGAGTGGTGACCAGCAGGGGGCAGTGCTAGGGCTGCTGCTATTTTTAATAAATATAAAAGATTTAGATTGAAATAGAAGGAACAAGCTGGTCAAGTTTGCAGATGATACCAAGATAGGTGGATTGGCAGATAATTTGGAATCTGTTATATCATTACAGAAGGACTTGGATAGCAGGCAGGCTTGGGCAGATTTGTGGCAGATGAAATTTAATCAGTAAATGTAAAGAATTACATGTAGGCAGTAAAAATGTGAGGCTGGAATACACAATGGGAGGTCAGAAAATCGAGAGTCCACCTTATGAGAAGGATTTAGGAGTCATAGTGGACTCTAAGCTATCGACTTTCCAACAGTGTTCAGAAGCCATTAAGAAGGCTAACAGAATGCCAGGTTATATAGCGCCTTGACGTGTGGAGTACAAGTCACAGGAGGGTCTGTTGAAGCTTCATAATGCACTGGTGAGGCCTCATCTGATGTCCTCACTGTAGTTTGGGTCTTCAGGCTACAAAAAGGACATAACAGCACAAGAGAAGGTCCAGAGAAGAGCAACTGGGCTGATTCAGGGCTACAGGGGATGAGTTATGAGGGAAGATTATAAGAGCTGAGCCTTTACAGTTTAAGAAAAAGAAGATTAAGAGGAGACATGATTGAATTGTTCAAAATGATGAAGGGAATTAGTGCAGTGGATCGAGACGGTGACTTTAAAATGTATTCATCAAGAACACGGGCACACAGTTGGAAACTTGTGAAGGGGAAATTTTGCACAAACATTAAGACGTTTTTCTTCACACAGAGAACCAGAGACACATGGAATAAGAGAACAAGTAGTGTGGTGGACAGTAAGACTTTAGGTTCTTTCAAAACTCAACTTGATGTTTTTTGTAGAAAAATTAAGTGAGAGGACTGGTGAGTGTTTTTGGGCTGAATGGCCTGTTCTCGTCTCGATTGTTCTAATGTTCTGTTTGCCTGTCCAAATATGTTGTAAAATTCAACAATGTTCATAGGGTGTACTTTCTTTTTCACAGGACTGTACAAGAGGACCAGTTGATGGAATTTTAAACCAGAAGACTAGCAACAGAAAGTCAAACTAACCATAACACAAATCCCAATGCGTGGTCAGAAATCTACAGCAAGAATGTTCTAGAAGAAGCGTTCTCCAAAAAGGTTTTCTTTTGTATCCACAAACTTGGACAAAGGTTGTCTCATAATCAAACAACGTACAATTGTATACATGGCTAGTGCGTTTTTCCACAGCAACTTTGTTAGGTTCACTGGTGACCTTGTTTACCAAAACTTCACTGGGTGGCCGGCTTAAGCCTCATTCAGGTGGGATTAGTTTTACACCAGAAGGTGGGCTAAAGTAATTATTACTGGAGGATCTCTATATTTTTAGTCCTGTCCCAAATCGCTCACGACAATAACTTTTTATGTATTGCGCACTCACATCTCGGTAAAGATTACTGAGCCTGAGAAAATAATCCCAGGTTAAACTCGTAACTTGCACATCAACCTGTCACTAAATTACATCATTTGAGCAAATCGGATAGGACTAAAATTATAAAGGTTCTCCGTGAATAATTACTTTATCCAAAGACCAAACTGGAAAAGGCAACTGCACCAGAAATCCTTATTTTGTGTGGTGAAAAGTTAATGGGGGACGTGGTTTTCCGGGATGGGGTATCCCCTGAGAGGTGTGAACGCATGCTGATGTGCTCAATTTACATTAAATAATGCGGGGTTGGTGGGTGTCCCCTTGGCAATGTGAATAGACATATTACTGTCATAAATAAGAGTTGCTAATGAGATCAGAAATGATGGTACACGTGGGTACGCATACATCAACTAAGCAGAAAGAAGAAATAGCAGTACCAGTACCTGCGTGTAATGACCCACTTCAAGCATTGACTTTACCCCAACCTCCTGGTGTAAAGCTAATCCTGCCGGAAAAGGGTTTAAGATGAACTTATTTATCCCAGTGCCCCAAGATACTTTGCAAGGCCATCATGACATCACAGAGTTATAGGTGATCCACAACATATAAAAGGAGACCACTCCAGGAGGATGACAACACATATTGACACCGACCTGGCATCTCGGATAATCCAAGCAAGAAACTCCCTTCAAATAAAAATGTCTGATTAAAGGACTTCCACCTCTCTTACCGTATGTGCAGAAGGTCTGGAAACGAAAAAAAAAAACTGATGGACAAAACAAGACCTCTATCATCGGCTGTCCGTTTTTGTATATGTGAAAACCCGGCGGCCATATAAAACCGCACGGCCAATGCTGGAGGTCTCGTTTTGTCGATCAGCTTTTGTGTTTGGCTTCAAGACCTTCTGCACATACTGTAAGAGAGAAGGGCGTGTGTACCTCTTGTTAACAGTCCTAACCAAAAGGGTGGGCCCGATTTGGTGAGCTAACGACTTGTTTCATTTTTGAACATAAATTGTGTTTCCTTGATCAACATCATTTTTATGAGAGGAAGAAGTACATTTCTCATGTAAATATACTTTTCCTTGCAGTGTATTTCTCAACTAAACCAGTGTTTCCCAATTGCCGGACTGCAGACAGGAATGGTCCATAGGATATTTTTGCTGGTCTCTGAAAATCACAGAGATATCAGGTTATGTTTTTTTAGCCAATGTGAACACATTTCAGATAACATTTCGAATGAAAAATGACATCATGTTCTGTCTGGATACTCAAAACTCAGAGGGGACAACCTCCTGCTTCTCCAGGCCTCGTATCTAATGTTAGTAAATCTGTACACTCAAAAATCCAAGATGTACCCAGGCCTCCAATGCAACGGTAGTAAATCTGGATGCTCGAAGCTTAAAGGAGGACCTGCACTTAATGATATAATGCTAGTAAATCTAGACACTTCAGAACCCAAGGGGTGCCACCCCGCCCAAGCAACCAATCTAGTGTAGGTTAATCTTGACCCTCAAAAATCCAAGGGGTATTCCACTCTCCAATTTACTCATTAATAAACTCTCTGCACTATCAGAGCCGGTCAATCCATTAAGTGAAATGGGGGTCACCTAAGGCACCGTCACCTGATGGGCAGCATTAATTGAAAGTTATAGGGTGCTCTCTCTAGTCAAGGAGGGGTGGAGTTTATGTAACTGGAATGGTGCACCCTCCAGACCATTCTGCATTACCATCTATGCTATGGACACCAAGGTGCACTGTTCTAGTAACTCAAAGGGAACCCATTACAGATACGGAATGGGACACCTACGGGTCCATATTGCCTTCTACTGGAACTGTGGTCTATTAAAAAATCTTAGAAAGAGAGCCCTGGCACTTATGTATTTCCTCTTCAGGCACTAATTGGACAAATTGTGATACAAAGTAAATAAGTCTATCATATTTTCCACCTTCCTGGACCACCAAGATTTTCTGAGTCTGCTTCCAGTCCATGAGGTCGCTGAAAATGGGTGTGTGGCGCTCTTGATATCTATGCAAAAGGACAAAGGTCCAAGTCTTTAGAGCCCTGGTGCATCCTGTCTTGCTATATGGTTCCGAGACATGGACGCTGTGGATCCAGTGCCCTGAGATGAAGATTGGACTCCTTTGGTCCAGGGTGTATGGGTACTGTTGGTTTGAATATGTGTTGCTATTGGAGT
This sequence comes from Polypterus senegalus, assembly GCF_016835505.1. Taxonomy (NCBI): domain Eukaryota; kingdom Metazoa; phylum Chordata; class Cladistia; order Polypteriformes; family Polypteridae; genus Polypterus; species Polypterus senegalus. The sequence continues at coordinate 7,112,024 of NC_053170.1, read as the reverse complement.
CCCGAATGAAGCACATTACCTGCATTGTGAGGGAGCGTCAGTTACAGCACTAAGGCCTTATAGCGCGTTTCCTCGAGGGTGATCCGGCTCATAAGATCTTCATTGTTGGGGACCCGAGCGGCTGGACCAGGATAAGGGGTCACCCACATAACACCTGGCTGCGACAGATAGAGGGTAATTTCCGTAGGGCGGGACTTGACTGCGAGTCTGCCTGGGGGGTTGCCAACAAGGTTCCCGAGCCGTTTCGTGCTGTACCGGTGCATGCTCCCCAACTTGACTTGACTTGACTTCCAGTTCACAAGTCAAAAAATGCTGAAAAACGCTGACCAAGACTGTGTTATATATTTGATGACACAACAGTACTTTTTGTTCTTGATTTGGGTGCTTGTGAGTAAACAATCACTGCTTTTATTCCATATTTTTAGTCTGTGTTTCTCTTCTATCACCCACTGGTCCAGCTGGTTATGACTCCAGTGTGCCAACAACAAGAGGCTCAAAGGCACAGGATCTTGGAGGTTTTTCTTTGTTAGATTTGATTCCACATCCCCAGACTTCATTCTCTTGGCTGACCACCTTCACTAATCTCCTCCTCTCGACCTGCATTTTCTGCCATAGTTCTCCACCCTTATACTTTTTTTTTTTTTGAACACTCAACATCTGGATATCCAAATCTCCTACCTGCTTCTATAGTGTAGCATTGTGCCAAGGCTCTTCTTATACTGGTCTGTGCATCACCCTAACTTTCCGTCATTCCCTTCCTCCTCCAGGACGAGTCCCGTCCAACTCTGGCTGCCAACAATCTTTCAGATGTGGCAGGCCAGTCGGCTGCTCCTCAGTGGCAGTGCACCTCACAGGCACTCGCGCCTCAATGTGGTTCCCATTAAGCTCATTCCCTCGCTTGCAGGGAAAAAAAGGAAATCTTGAAGTGGCCTTGCTGCATGTCGGCGCCCTTCATTAAAGCAGTGTAAAGCACAAAATGAAAAGCAGGCCACCGATGAGAACAACAATGCAAAGAGCAGAAAGGATGAAGTCGGGTCGAATGAGGACAGCGATAAACGTTCAGCCAGCTGCCTGACTCAAGTGCTGTATGGCAACATTCATATAGAAGAGTTGCAAAAGCTCAGCCACAGATGATTGTCTCTGAATCACCTTTACACAAACAGTCGATTAGAAGACACAAATGAGTTCAACAAGGGATGCCATTGTTGGCATTCTAGTGCATGAAAAAGCAAATGAGGCTCTTTACAAGATTTGATTTGATTTTATGATCCGTTGTTTTGTCAGGTCTTGTTCCTCCCTGCCATCTGCCGATTAAGGATTTGGTCTTGATTAGCGAGCTGGCAGGCAGACGATCCTTTGTGACGCTAAGAGGCAGACACACTTAAAGAGCTCAGCTTCTACCTCCAGGGAGTGCTGCGGGTGCCCCCGGATCTGTCCTGCAGCCTTGTTGAAGACCCCTTTTTAGAACAGATGAAAAATGTTGATGGGAATGAGCCATTCAGCCCAACAAGATTGCCAGATCCTGTTCAGCTACAGTCATTTCTCCACAGTGACATCAAGTTGTGCTTGAAAGGACTCCTTCTCTCCACCCCACCCTAGCTTTATCTTTATTAACACAACTTTTCTGGGGCATAGGCCACTAACCACAGTTCTCCGGGCATCTCGGTCTTGAGCCAGTTGCTCCAGCTGCCGCCAGATGTTCCCAAAAACTGTATGCAAAATTAAACTCCTCCATTTTATTCATCACTGTTGAAGAATTTATTTTAAAGTAACAGCTGGGGTCCTCTGTACTAGTCTAACTTAATAAAAGGATGAGTGTCTGTGTGTCTGTTCAGCTGCTATGTCTCTGTTATTCCAACAGATGGTGCATCATTTGTAGTAATAAAATGCATTGCATTTGTCATTCTAACAAATGGTGCAACACAACATTAACACTGCTTGTATGAATCCCATGCCAAATGATATAACAAAGATCTACACTCACCTACAGGATTATTAGGACCACCATACTAATACGCTGTTTGACCCCCTTTCGCCTTCAGAACTGCCTTAATTCTACGTGGCATTGATTCAACAAGGTGCTGAAAGCATTCTTTAGAAATGTTGGCCCATATTGATAGGATAGCATCTTGCAGTTGATGGAGATTTGTGGGATGCACATCCAGGGCACGAAGCTCCCGTTCCACCACATCTCAAAGATGCTCTATTGGGTTGAGATCTGGTGACTGTGGGGGCCATTTTAGTACAGTGACCTCATTGTCATGTTCAAGAAACCAATTTGAAATGATTCGAGCTTTGTGACATGGTGCATTATACTGCTGGAAGTAGCCATCAGAGGATGGGTCCATGGTGGTCATGAAGGGATGGACATGGTCAGAAACAATGCTCAGGTAGCCCGTGGCATTTAAACGATGCCCAATTGGCACTAAGGGGCCTAAAGTGTGCCAAGAAAACATCCCCCACACCATTACACCACCACCACCAGCCTGCACAGTGGTAACAAGGCATGATGGATCCATGTTCTCATTCTGTTTACATCAAATTCTGACTATACCATTTGAATGTCTCAACAGAAATCGAGACTCATCAGACCAGGCAACATTTTTCCAGTCTTCAACTGTCCAATTTTGGTGAGCTCGTGCAAATTGTAGCCTCTTTTTCCTATTTGTGGAGGAGATGAGTGGTACCCGGTGGGGTCTTCTGCTGTTGTAGCCCATCCGCCTCAAGGTTGTGCGTGTTGTGGCTTCACAAATGCTTTGCTGCATACCTCGGTTGTAACGAGTGGTTATTTCAGTCAAAGTTGCTCTTCTATCAGCTTGAATCAGTCGGCCCATTCTCCTCTGACCTCTCGCATCAACAAGGCATTTTTGCCCACAAGATGTTTTTCCCTTTTCACACCATTCTTTGTAAACCCTAGAAATGGTTGTGCGTGAAAATCCCAGTAACTGAGCAGATTGTGAAATACTCAGACCGGCCCGTCTGGCACCAACAACCATGCCACGCTCCAAATTGCTTAAATCCCCTTTCTTTGCCATTCTGACATTCAGTTTGGAGTTCAGGAGATTGTCTTGACCAGGGCCACACCCCTAAATGCACTGAAGCAACTGCAATGTGATTGGTTGATTAGATAATTGCATTAATGAGAAATTGAACAGGTGTTCCTAATAATCCTTTAGGTGAGTGTATGTGCATTGCATTTCTCATTCCAACAAAAGGTGCATCAAAAGATTAACACTAGTTTTATGAATCTGATACCAAATGCAATATAACAGAGACATACACATTGCATTTCTCATTCCAACAGATGCAGCATGACAAACCATTTGCATTAATAAAATGCAGTGCATCTGTCTTTCCAACAGATGGCACATCACAAACATTTGTAGTAATGAAATGCATTGCATTCTTCATTCCAACAGATGGCACATTACAAACATGAACAATGCTTTTACAAATCCCATACCAACATGCATATACTATTTTTTAGTACCTGGTAAACTTTATAAATCCGCGAGAGAAAATTGTCTTTCCACATGACCTTTGGAGGTCAGAGTGCAGGGTCAGCCATTGTACAGTGCCACTGAAGCGATTTTATGGTCAAGGGCCTTGCTCAAGGACCCAGCGGAGAAGGATCCCTTCTGGCAGTGATGGGATTTGAACCGGCAATCTTCCAGATACCAGTGCAGATCCTTAACTTCAGAGCCATAGAGACAAAACATCACAACCATTTGTAGCAATAAAATCCATTGCTTTCATCATTCCAACAGATGGCACACCGCAAACATTAACACTGCTTTTACAAATCTCATACCAAATGGCATATAACAGAGACTTAGGCATTGTGTTTGTTATTCCATCAGATGGCACATCAAAAACAATTATGGTGATGCATTTTATTACTACAAATGTTTGTGTTGTTTCATCTTTTGAATAGATTCAGCAACAGGACGGAAACAAAGATACACAGACAGACAAACAGGTATCTTTTTATTATGACAGACTAACTGTGCTACTCATCTAAGAGTGGAAGAAATCTAACTAATGCAGATCTTAAAATTAACATTTGCAGCTCACCGTCTATTGGGATGGATTTGTAACGCATGAAATAATAAAATGCATTGCATTTGTCAACAGATGGTGCATCCCAAACATTAGCACTGCTTTTATGAAATTTCATACAAAAAGCCATTTAACAGAGACATATACTGTATATTATATTTCTCATTCCAACAGATGGCACATCACAAACATTTATAGTGTGGGGTACAGCCCGGACACAGACAGGCAGACATGTTGTTTCACCACACACGTGTTTATTTACAATATTTACAATATTAGTAAAGTGCACTACCCAGTGCCACAGCACCAGTCATCCCTTAAAGTCCTGGCCGCACAACAATGCCTTGCTCAGTCCTCAGACCGCCTCCACTCCTCTCCTCCGAGCTCCATCCACTTCCACCCGACTCTTGCTATCGACTGGAGGGAGGCGGCCCCTTTTATGCACGCCCGGATGGGCTCCAGGTGCTTCCTGAGGAGCTTCCGCCAACACACCCCCGTGTGGCGGAAGCGCCAACTGTGTAGCCGGAAGTCCTCCGGGTGTTCTTGCTCCTCTTCCTCTCAGCACTTCCTGGTGTGGCGGAAGTGCTGAGGTCCAGGGCTCCCAAGACACCGGGGCGCCCCCTGGCGGTGACCACGGGCCCCTACAGGGTTGGGCTTTCAAACCCCCAACCCGTGGCCTCCAAAGTAACCAGGGTGGTGGCCCCCACGTGATCCCAGATGGGCGCATGCCCACTTCCGGTCCTTCAAGGCGTCCCGGCCGGGTCATCGCCCGGCTGTCCTTCACAATAGTAATACATTTTATTCAAGATGTCCTGTGGTATCTGGCAGCAGCTGATCCTTAAAGTTGTAAGGTGGGGCCTCCATGGATCCAACATGTTTTCCAAGCAGATCCCACAGATGCTCGATCCGATTGACACCTGGGGAATGTGGAGGCCAAGTTAACACCTCAAACTCTTTGTCGTGTTTCCACAAACCATTCCCAAACAATTTTTGTAGCATGGCAGGGCGCATCATCCTGCTGAAAGAGGCCACTGCCATCAGAGAATACCGTTGCCATTAAGGGGTGTACATGGTCTGCGACAATTCTTCAGGAGAGTGGCACATGTCCAAGAAACATCCACATGAATGGCAGTGCCTTCTTCCCATAATGCACGTTGCTGCCATCTTTTCCCCAAGTAAACAACCCACACACACCCGGCTGTCCACATAATTTAAGAAATCAGGCCACCTTCTTCCATTGCACCATGATCCAGTTTTATGTTCAAGTTCCCATTGTAGACACTTTTGACGGCGGACAGGGCTCAGCATGGGCCATGCACTTTATCTTCTGACATCATTCACTAATGGGCAGTATTTCTTTTTAAGTTATTCTTAAGGTCTTCAGAAAATCGTGCTCCAGTGGCTCATCTGTGGGAATGGACCAGATGGGTTAGTCTTCACCCACACAAATACACATCAATGAGCCTTAGGCCCCCATGACCCTGTCACTGCTTCACCGATTGTCCTTCCTTGGGCCACTTTGTGTAGGTACTAATCACTGTATACCAGGAATGCCCCACAAGACCTGCCATTCTCTTAGATGTTCTAAGCCAATCGTCCAGCCATCACAATGGGGGTCCTTGTCCAAGTCGCTCAGATCCTTATGCTTGTCTGTTTTTCTTGCTTCCAACACATCACCTTCAAGAACTGACTGTCCACTTGCTGCCTAATATATGCCACCCATTGGCAGGTGCCATCCATACCACTTCACCCATCAGTAGGTTTAATGGTTAGGCTGATGGGTGTGTACTGCATGTGTACCTGGTGAGGTGGCGGATGATGAAGTGCCAGGGTGCAGATTCAGTTCTCTCGGTGTGCCCCTGAGCAGGTCGCTGCCAGGGCTCCAGTTCACAGCAATGCATATCAACAACTCTACAGAATCTTCACCTGGTGAGGCGTTTTGAATGAAGACCTACAGTAAGTGCACCTTTGGAGAAGGCAGAGTTTACATGATGGGGCCTCTCTGCCATTGTTCTTCACACTTGGCTTCGGTGGCCTCCTTGCTGTTTTATGGCGCAGCCAGAGGCCCTCCAAGAATGTCTGCTCTCTTAAAAAAACAGCTGCAGGAGCTTTTTTCGGTCTCCCTAAGCTGATATTTTCTGGTCCCACTCTGGCGGCCCAGGGGCTCATTAGTGCAAATCATCAGTTCTTCACAGCTCTGTCAAACAGCTGTTCTGCCCGGACTGGAGTCGGCGGTGTGGGCAGCGTCACGCAGAGGAGAACATGAGCCCACCTGGGACACCTGCTGGGGTGCCTTAGGGCAGCAGCAGCAGCTCCTCCATCTAGGACAGTGGTCTCAAACTCCGGTCCTGGTGGGCCGCAGTGGCTGCAGCTTTTCATTCTAACCCTTTAGTTAATTAGTGACCTGTTCTTGCTGCTCATTAACTTCTTTTACATTCATTTTAATTGACCTGCTCTTGAAGACTTCGCCCACTTAATTGTTTCTTTTTCCTTAATTAGCAACCAAACAATACTGAGATATAAAACAGGACCAGCAAACGGTGTCTGTCCATCATACAATATCTGAAAATAAAGAAAGTTGAGGGTCTCAGGAATGTTGATCTGCTCAGGTCCCCAGAGCTTTAGAAATGAGAAAGTCAACAATTTTAGAAATGTCTGCTATTACACAATAAGAGCAGCAATAAGCCAAAAAATGAAAGAACGAGTTTAATTAACAACAAGAATCGGCACCTCATTGAGCAACTGGTTGGAATGAAATTGCTTGGCCGTTTGAGGCCCTGACTTAGGTGGTCTTTTCTTGGCTCACTCACTTCACATTTAATTTCTGTTTGGGTGCCAATGCAAGGAAGGAAATGAAGCAATTTAGAGGAACGATGAAGAAATTCAAATGAAATGAAAGGAAACGGAGTTAATTGGCAGCAAAAACTGCTCAAGAAGAGGGTTAGAATGAAAAGCTGCAGCCACTGTGGCCCTCCAGGACAGGAGTTGTTTTTTCTGTCTTCCCTGACCATCGGACCTTACTTTTATTCTATGCTAATTAGAGTTCCATCATTTAAATTTTTATTTATTTTCTTCATCATGTAAAGCACTTTGAGCTACATTATTTGTATGAAAATGTGCTACAGCATAAATAAATGTTGTTGTTGTTGCTCCATGTTTCCTCTCTCTGGTGGGCATTAGCATATCATAATCTCTAGGACCAGCAACGTGAGTTTTCCGCATTCGACAAATACAACCGACATTATAAAATACCAGAAATGATAGGTAAAGCCCCGACTTATCCACAGGAGAAGTTAAATGCGAGTGTATACGGTAAATACTCTACTATTCTAAACTATAAATATTTGTTATTGTGTTACAAGTGGACACCTGATTTAGTATCATGGTCACCGCTGCCACCTCACATGCCTGTATGTGTACGGATCACACGCACTACGTAACCCAACTTCAGCTCAGTTCAATTCTCTGCAAAGAAATTTCGCGAATGTTTGTGTTGAACACTTGATTAATAATCAATAATTCATAGCAATTTCATACTGTGCCATCTCCGCCTGTAAGGTTTACCAGAGAGTTGTATCAGTCAGCTAATGAAGAAATAACTCAACCGATAAGTCAGTCAGTCTCTTGGTTAGCCAGTCGATGGGTAAGTCAGTCAGCCCATCAGATAATCAATTAATCAATAAGTCAGTCAGCAAAATCAATCAATCGTCTACCCATAAAATCATCGATGGACTGATGAAGCAGTTCTATGGGATGTCGATGAAGATGCAAGCCAGTCATTCCATCATTCAGTCCATCCAGTGACAGTGCTGGGTTATTTTGCGCCCCAGGCCAAGCGCGGATTAGTGTGCCAATCAACTGTTCGGTAGCTAAATAAACACCCCATTATGATCTGCACCCGAGGTGAACGCCTAATTCACCTTAATGGTGGCACTGGCCCTGAGACATACACATAACCAATCGATCACTAGGTCAGGGTATTAAAATGTTGTCTGTTCATCATTCAATTTATTAATTAATGAATAAATGAGTAAATGAGCCGATCAATCAGTGTATCCAGTAATTGGCCAATCACTCAATCAGTTAGTCAAATCAGTTAACTTATTAATCAGTCAACTAATCATCCCAAATAAATGAATGAATGAATAAATTAACCAATCAGCCAATGAGTGAACCAATCAATGGATCAATGAATCACTTTAAAAATGGGCTCACATATTTTAATTAATAACTCATTCATTATCCGGTATGAATGAATGAATGAATGAATGAGACGATCAGTCAGTTAGTCAAACAACTGATTAACCAACTGATCACTTCATCGGCTATTCGGATATGCTAATTTGTAAAGCAATTATTATCCAGAATTTATTCATGAATAAATTAATAAATTAACCGTTCAATCAGTTAGCCAGTCAACTGAGAAGTCAATCATTTAAAATAAGGTTGCATACTTTAAGTAATTAGTCGTTCAATTAATTATCCAGAGTAAATGAACCAATCAAGCCATCAGTTAGTCAAATATAATATTTAATGCATCACTAAATTAGTCTCTGAGAAAGAATAAATGAATGGAATAACCAATCAGTTAGTCAATCAATTGACAAGTCAATGACTTTATTATTTAGTCACATATGCTAATTAATTAAGAATTCAACTCAGAATTAATGCATTAGTGAATAAATTAACCAATCAATAAGTTAGTCAACAAATCAATCACTTCATCAGCTAGGCATATGTGTTATTTAATTGATCATTCAACTGATTATCCAGCGGAAAGAAATCAATCAGTTTGTCAATCAAATGATCACGCTAATTTATTAAATAATCATTAAGAATTAATGAATGAATGACTGAATAAAGGAATTGATCAATATGTTGGTCAACCAATCAACAAATCAATCACTTCATCAATTAGGCATATATGTTATTTAATTAGTAATTCAATTAATTATCCAGCATGAATGAATTAACCATTTAATCAGTTAGTCAACTAATTGATCAATCAATCAATTTCTCAATTAGACGCATTTGTCATTTAATTAGTCATTCAATTAGTCGTCCAGGATTAATTAATAGATGAATAAAAGAACCAATCAATCAAGCAGTTAGTCAACCAATTGACCAGCCAATAATTTAATCAAATAGTCAAATATTTTAACTGATTAATTAATAATCTGTAATGAATGAATAAATTCACCAATCAAGAAGTCTTTAAACATAACTTTAAACATGTTTATTAAGTGATTTGATTAGTTGTCCAGAGTCAATGACAGAATTAACCATTTAATGGGTTAGTCAAACAATTGATCAATCAATCACTTTCTCAATTTGACACTCTTGTCATTTAATTAGCCATTGAATTAGTCATCCAGGATTAATTAATGGATCAATAAATGAACCAATCAATCCAGTAGTTAGTCAACCAATCACTTCATCAATTTGTCAAATGTGTTTATTAATTAACCATTAAGAATTAATTAATGAACAAATTAACCAATCGGTTAGTCAATCAATTGACAAATTAATCATTTCATCAGTTAGTCAAATTTGTTATTTTATTAGTCATTCAGTTGACTATGCAGAATGAATGAATGAGCCCCTTTTGTCCGTCAGTCAATTCATTAATCTACCAGGGAGTCAGTCAGTTGATTGGGTGATGATCAGTCAATCGATCAATAAATCAGACGGCAAGCTAATCACTCAGTCACCCAATTATATTATTGATCCGTGAACTAACAAATGAACGAATGAATGAATGAGCCACTGGGTCAGTCAGCCAATCAGTCAGCGTACCCCATGATACTTTATGGAAGGGGGTTAAGAAAAGCTACAGCTTTACAAATCAAATTAATTTCATTAATATGACGTCTGTTCAGAGCTCATTTCGTTTTTAATGGTATAAGTCTTAAAATGTGCAATCAAACAGAAATGTGAGAAACGAGCAAATATTTCCATTTGATATATTGTCTTTTTAGGGCGCACAACCACAGATAGCTTACGAGAATGCAGTAGGAGTGGCACGGCATCTCAGCCCAAGACCTGCTCCAGGGGGTCTCTTAGCCGCATTAAACTGACCGCGAATGTCATGTCAAGCTGCCCCACCCACACCACAGGGTATACTGGTACTTGCTGGATTTGAGTGGCTATATCATTTTTATATATTTTTATATAAATATATATATATTTTTGATATATATATATATCACTCATCTGTACTTGGGTGGCATGGTGGCACAGTGGGTAGCGCTGCTGTCTTGCAGTTAGGAGACCCGGGTGTTGCTTCCCAGGTCCTCCCTGTGTGGAGTTTGCATGATCACCCCATGTCTGCGTGGATTTCCTTCCACAGTCCAAAGACATACAGGGTAGGTGCATTGGCGACCCTAAATTGTCCTTGGTGTGTGTGTGTGTGTGTGTGTGTGTGTGTCCTGCAGTGGGCTAGCTCTCTGCCCGGGGTTTGTTTCTGCCCTGTGCTGGCTGGGATTGGCTCCAATGACCTGTACTTAATATGGCGCAAGTCAGTGTGAGAAAATCAAGAATGCAACTGAGAAGTGTAGTAAAGCGAGTCAGGTGGGTACAGACACGGGTTCAGAGATGTTTGTTGAGATGCTCCTCATTTGTTCTTGGATCAGGGAGCCGCTCAGAAGGGCGGGATGGCCAACTGTGTGTATGTGTGTGTGTGTGTGCGTGGCCACCTTCTGCTCCTCCTTTCTCTGGCTGATGTTTTTCTTTTTTTCTTCTCTGCTGCTGATTTGTATTACATCGTCTGCCGAGTATTTTGCTTGGCCTCGACTTTTGAAGCAGTAATGTGGATTTACATGAAAGCCAAAAGTGGCCCTGGGGATCCCAGCTCCCCTTACAACCCGGCAAAGCTGGACGGCTACCTAGCACTGTGCTGCCACGTTGCCCTGTACCTCTCTTCAAAATTTAGCCTGATTAAAAAACTTTGCAGCCCAAAACGACGCTTCCTTTTTTTAAAAATTCACAAGGTGGAATTAAGGTTTGGTTGTTTAATTTGTTCCTTTTGCTGATAGACGCTGACGTGGCTTCAAACTAACTCGGTTACTTCTCGTTACTTCTGTACTGCTGTTCCATTCCATTTCAAATACCTTACAGACCCCAGTGTCTCACACACACACACACACAAGCTGTTGTCTCGACTGCTTGCAATTTTTCTAGCCTGGCAGACATCCGACTTTGAACAGAAACTGGCGCTTCGA